>NC_141295.1:4900577-4965577 GCF_037954325.1 Fistularia commersonii | reverse complement strand
TTGTTAGCTTGTTAGCAACACGCCGCACTAGCTTCAACGGCACTAGTAGACAAAGTCCGAATCCCGTGTTTTCCCCGCTACCAGGAAGTGGCTCACGAACGCGTTAGCAGGTGGCCACCTCGCAGCATCACGGAGAGCGACGCTACGCTAGCCGGCGATGTTAGCAATTTACAACGTTTAACATTAGTGAGGTCACGTCGACGGGGTTGCTGTCACGATGCAGGCGCCCGAGGCGGCCCGCCCTGCAGCGCGGCAAGCCAGCCGGAGTCTACGTCTACCGAAGAACCTAGCGGCTAGCTTAAAAATGCTAACGCTCGAAAAGCAAATTCCCCTTCTGAAACTCTTCGGCTGTTCAAATCCGCTCACATTCATAGCGGCGAGCTAGCGTTGCACTTGGCCCCGCCCGCCGCAGAGTAGCGTTGCTTTGACCAATCGGATCGCCCGCGAAAGGCCACAATCTGGCCCTGAGTGCAAGCCGGGCGTTTCAGCTGATTAAAAGCGCCGCGCCGCGCCGCTCGGCGCGCATTGTTCCGCCGTTTATCCCCCGTGAGTGGTCTGGAACACAATGGCGCGCCTGCACTCACGTTCGGGGCTTTAGCTGATGCTCTTATCCCGACACTGGATGTCACGGCGGAATGAGCTTTAATTCCTGGATTACCGTCATCCCCTCCGTAGCCGCGAGGCGCGGCGGCGACGGGGGCGCGGTTAAGTCGACGTAAATGGGGAAAAGAAGATGACTCCACGCGAAAACGAGCAACGGCGTTACTTAAAAGTGAAAGGCTCAAAGGTCTCCAAAGAGTTTTGACCTTGTAGTGTTAATGCCTCAGGGTGATTTCGCTAGGCTACATTTGACCTCGCCGCCCTCCTGCCCCCGCAGGTGTTCATTCTGTACTTCAGGCCGAGCACCTTCAGGTG
This sequence comes from Fistularia commersonii, assembly GCF_037954325.1. NCBI lineage: Eukaryota > Metazoa > Chordata > Actinopteri > Syngnathiformes > Fistulariidae > Fistularia > Fistularia commersonii. The sequence continues at coordinate 4,964,662 of NC_141295.1, read as the reverse complement.
CATCCTTCTCCGCTGGGTCCGGATGCTGGGCTTCTCCATCGTCTACGGCACCGTCACGCTGAAGATGTACAGGTACCTCCCAGCTTCTGGGAACATCGCGGAAATTGGACCGGCTCTTGGCGTACGGGGACCTCGCATTAACATACCCTCGCCTCCGCTCAGGGTGCTGAAGGTCTTCCTCTCGCGTACGGCTCAGAGGGTTCCCTACATGTCCAGCCTCCACCTGCTGAGGATCCTGGGAGTGATGCTGATGACGGTCAGCTGGTTCCTGTGCGCCTGGACGGTGGGCGTCTTGCAGAACCGCGACCGCAACATCCCGGTGTTCATCACGGGCGCCACCTCGGACGGCCAGGGGTTCAACCTGTGCTACCTGGACCGCTGGGACTACATGATGGCCGTGGGTGAGTGACAGAACCTTTGCGGCCTACAGATTCACCGACTCTTTCGGGTAACCGGACGAGCGTCCTCCTCCTTGCGTCCCAGCGGAGCTTCTGTTCCTGTGCTGGGGCAGCTCCTTGTGGACCGCCGTCAGGCCCGTCCCCTCGGCCTTCCACGAGCCCCGCTACATGGGCATCGCCATCCACAACGAGCTGCTTCTCTCCTCCGTCTTCCACTTGTTCCGGTAAACGCCGCCCGACCGACGTCCGTACGAATCGGGATCCGGGGAGGGACTGATCTTGCGCCTCCCCCTTTTGCAGGTTCACCTTCCCTTCCCTTCACCCCGACTGGATGCTGCTGCTTTCCTTCGCGCACACCCACGTGACCATCACCGTGACGCTGGCCCTGCTCTTCATCCCCAAGGTAACGGACGGCGCGCCGAAACGGCGACCGCAAGTGTTTCGTCTTCGTAAAACCGCGCCGCTTGTGTGTCCCAGTTCCTGTACGTGTCCAAGCCCGGGAGGGAGGAGATCGCGGCGGAGGTGTACGAAGACGAGGTGGACCTGCGTCGCTCCTGCTCGTACCTCAACAACAGCTTTCACTCGGCGTGGAGCGAGCGCAGCGTGGACCCCGATGACTTCCGGGTAAACTCCTACGTCCCCTTACGGCGATGCTACCCCGAGTACCGGGCGGAGGCGGAGATCCGCTTAAAATCGGGGCCGTGAAAGCGGCGTAACCTAAGGCTCGGTTTAGCGGAGCTTAAACGCGTCGTAATGTCCATCGTAAATTCGAAGATCCCTCGGGCGGACCTTCCCGTTTCCTTCCCCGACCCCTCGACTTTGCTCGGCTGCGAGAGAAATCCGTCTTGTACCTTTCCTCTGACGCATTGTCCATGTCTTTCCCCCCCCCCCCTCGCACCTCATCCGCTCCCTCGTCCTGGTGCCGCAGGACGAGCTGAAGAGATTGTATGCCCAGTTAGAAGTCAACAAGACCAAGAAGATGAGCGCCAACAACCCCCACCTGTCAAAGAAGCGAAGTTCCCGATGCGCTTTGGGGAGGTCCATTATCAGGCGCATCGCCGAGTTCCCGGAGTCCGTGAGCCGCCAGTGCAGCCGCGAGGACAAGGACGGATCCTTCCGCAGCAGAAGCGGGACTCAGTCGGGGTCTTTTAGGAGGACCCCGGACTCGGCTAGCATCAGCTACAGGAGTTCGATCAAGTCCCGTTCGCCGTCCGTGCACAAGTCGCAAAGCGATCACCACTACTTGAGAGAACGGGACCCTTCCCTGCGCGACTCCTTGATGGAGGCCAACGCCGTGAAGAGATGCTCCCAGAGGTCCGTGACCGACTCCTTGGACATCCCGCTGGGAGTCTGCAAGTCGGCCAGCGCCCAAAACCTGACCATCGACACCAACCTCTTGCATCCCGATCACACCAAGCTCCACAAGTCCTGGAGTCTCACCTCCACCACGGGCCACTCGGTGGAGAACATACCCAAGGTGAGCAGGTCCAGCACCGTGCTGACCAGGTCCAGGCAGAGCGTCTCCATTAGCGACCAGACCAGGAGCGCCCTCCAGTCCGAGTCCTACGACAAGGCGGAGGTCTGTCCTTGGGAGGTGGAGCAGGAACAATCGGGGGACAAGAGCCAGAAGCGCGTCACCTACGCCTCGTCCGAGGACGGCAAAGAACCGCAGAGTCCGTCCTGCCCGCTCGTGTGCCCGTGGGACCATTTGCCGGCCGTGGAAAAGACTCCCTCGGTTGAACAAGCCGTCCGGGCGGAACCGGCATCTCCAAAACCGCTGCTTTCCGTGTCGGCGAGCGCGCCGGCGTCTCCCAGACCGCAATTCGCCAAGGATCAGCGTGTCTTCTCTTTCAGAAACACCACCACGAAATGGCTCTCCGTCAAGGCGTTCATGACCTCCGTGGATTCCGGCACCAAGATCGGCGCCGACGGCAACCTCAACGCGGATGATTCCTGCTCTCAAATAAGTCAGGAAAGCGCCTCGACGACACCCAGGTCGGGGGTGTCCAGCAGACACCCGAGCATCGAAAAGAGGAGGATGCAGAAAAGGAGCGTAACGTCGACCGACGGGAAACCCTGCCTGGTGAAGCAGAACGCTATCCGCATGTCCTCGGGCGACTCCTCCGACAGGAGCCCGAGAAGGCTCGTCGTGGTGAAATCCGCCGTCTACCCCGCGGACCCGGACGACGGGCAAAGAGACGGCGCTTGCGACAACGTCTTCCTGTCGAGGCAGAACAGCAAGCGCAGCAGCATTAGCTCCTGGGATACGGCCAGCTCTTCCAGGACGCCTTCCACCCACCGGAAGGGGAGTAACAGGATCACACCCGTTCGCAACGTCTCCCACGCGGATATCTGTCCGTGGGAGGGCGCCTCGCAACAGGCGGAGGCGCCGAAGAAGCAGCAGAGCGTGAAAACAGAAGTCTGCCCTTGGGACTCACAGCCGTCCGAGAGGTCCAGTGTATGTCCTTGGGAGTCTCAGGATCACGGGGCGGTGAAGAGGCAAGAAAGCGAACGAGCCGACGTTTGTCCGTGGGAGTCCCAAGATGTTCCCGTTGCTCCCCGACCCGCGCCGTTCAAAGACTCCCGGTCCTTGAAACGGTCGCCCGACGTATGTCCCTGGGAGACGCCGGAGACGCCCGTTCCTACCATAGTACAGGACAGCAAATATGCAAACGTTTGCCCGTGGGACAGTCGAGACGCTAGCGCCGAGTGCGAGAAGCTGAATCCTCCGGAGACCAAAGGGTCGCTGACGGTACCCTTGCAACAGGAGGCCACCAAGCACGCCGTCTACCCCGGCGCGTCGAAACAAATCAAAGAGCAACTTCAACAAGCGGGTTCCCCCGCTCTGCAGACGCCCAGGACAGCACAGAGTTGTCCCTGGGATTTTCCCGAGCCCCCAGAGATAGTCGACGACGTCTGCGCTTTGGAGGACGGCAAGACGGAGGCGACGCGCCCGAGCTTACCTTCACCGATTATGGTGAAGGCAGACGTTTGTCCGTGGGAGACGGGACATCGGGATAAAGGAGAAGTCCCTCGACAAGGACACGTACCTCTGGAAGGTGGACCCGAGCAGATAAAGGGTTCGGACGACAGGGTAAACATATGCCCCTGGGAGACTGAGCCGAACGTAGCGACCGAGACGTTTTCCCGAGGATCGGGGAGACCGGAGGAGGTTTGTCTCTGGGGAACCGGTGAATCGGAAACCACCAAAACAGCGACGGGTCACGTAAAAGAAGATACCGCTCGGGGAAACGTCGGTCTCTGGGAGACAGAGGCAACGGGGGCTGAGAAGATACTGGTGTCCGACCTATCGGGGAAGCTACAAACCAGGGTCAATTCCAGAGATAACGTCTGTCCCTGGGAGACAGAAGCCCCCAAAATTCTGGAAAAGCAAGAGAGCGGTCGTACAAATGTTTGTCCCTGGGAGACCGAGGAACCGAAGGTTTTGGTGAAGCAGGACAGCGCAAGGGCAGATGTTTGTCCATGGGAGGCCGAAGGGCCAAAGGTTTTGGTGAAGCAGGATAGCAGTCGGACTGATGTTTGTCCCTGGGAGACCGAGGAACCGAAGGTTTTGGTGAAGCAGGACAGTAGTCGGACAGATGTTTGTCCCTGGGAGACCGAGGAACCGAAGGCTTTGGTGAAGCAGGACAGCGCAAGGGCAGATGTTTGTCCCTGGGAGGCCGAAGAGCCAAAGCTTTTGGTGAAGCAGGACAGTCCAAGGGCAGATCTCTGTCCATGGGAGGCTGAGGAACCGGGAGCGGTGAAAAAGCAGGACGGCGCCGGCGGAGAGGTTTGTCCCTGGGAAGCCGAAGAGCCGCAATCGCCCGACGAGAACATGGCCATCGTACCGAGCGCCGCCGGAGACGGCGAGGCAGAGAACAAGAGGCCCGGCAGCTCGGAGGAGGCCCCGTACGAGACGACGACGGCGGCGGAAAACGAGGACGAGTTGAAAGCGGGGATGGCGTTGAGCCGGCGTGACGCTCTGTGCCCCTGGGAAATGGCGAGAAGCAGATCCGGATCCTTCACGGACAACAACTCAGACGTGTTCACCTGGGAGCCGGAGAACATCCCAGAGGAGGACGAAGAGGACGACGCCGAGTGCGCTGCCGAGGCGCTCATATTCCCACCCGACTTGTGACCTCGAACCCGGCCGGCTTCCACTCTGAACCCCTCCTGTGGCTCAATCATGGTGAGCTGAACCTCCTCTGCCAGATGGGCTAGACATGTATGCTTGGCTCAACATGTATGCTTGGCTCAACATGTATGCTTGGCTCTGGAAAGGTCAGATGGTGCCACCTTTGCCGGAGGCCCGGGGAACAACACGCTATCAGCCGCTCCGAAGGGGAACCCCTTTTCTTCTGCACCTCCCGCCCGCTTCCGATTCAAATTGCGTCCTCGTCGGTATCTGGAGCAAGTTTACGGGCCGACGCCACAGGGGTTCTTACGTCTATGCATCGAAAGGCCCGAACAGTGACTTCGCCGACGTCCCAATCATGTCCCAGTTTGGTGAGCGTTCTCGCATGTTTGTGTCTTTTGTTTTTTTTTCTCCCCCCCCCCCCAAGTAAGTCCTGTAACTTGTCCTGGTGTTCTTAAAGGAAAGAAAAATAAGAAACCACCTCCCCCTGACCTGCGCCGAGAAGAAACCGGAGAGGAACTTGCGATAAGACGGGACTTTATTTTTGTATTCCCTCCCCGCTCGAGAGGCAAAGTTTATTAAACGGGGCAGAAATAAAACTCTCTTTCCCGGAAGCCGCACCGAGCGCGTGCAGAAGCGCCCGCCGCTTCGTCGGAAGCCGGTTTCCCGCCGAAAGCCGACTTACTGCCGTCCGGCGGCGTCCTCCTCCGCCTGGGCGGGCCGGCGGCGCCCCCCGGTGGCCTATTTGTACCACTGCACCGCCTCCGGCTCGGGGACTCGATGGCCGAGGGCGTCGAATTCCTCGCCGGGCTTCAGGTCGGGGCCGGGAATCCGAACCGTCTGCGGGACAATTCAAGAAAAACGAATAACATGTCGGTCAATTTGTGTGTCGAATTAAATCTCCCCCTTAAATGAATCGAAACGCTGTCAATCCGTTCCGGCGCCGTGGTTTTGTGAAGAAAAATGTACTTTATAAAAACGACAAATACTGTGTTACAAAACTTATAAAGCATAATAAAAGATGTATGGAAATAAACTGGTTTTGTGAAGCGTGTTTACCCGGATGATTAGACGCGGCTACATTTAGCTACAATGCTAAATGTAGCTTTGCTACTTTTAGCATCTAAATTCACCTTAATAACGGGGTCCTTGGCAGGAGCCCACGACGGCACGATCTTCCCGTGGAGCCGCCAGCGGCCGTAGGGGTTGACGAGGTGCCGCTCGACGACCAGGTACTCCAGGACGTCCTTGGGCCGCTCCTCGCCGCCCAGCATCAGCCTCCCGAAGCGGTCGTAGATGGCGAGCATCTGCGGGGGACGGGACCGACCCGGAAGATTGAAAATCTTCGTTCCTCGGCGCGTTTCGCCGACGAGATCCGTTACCTGTCTGGAGTGCACGCGCACCGTCACCTGGCCGTACACGTTGCCCTTGGTAACCATGTCGGGGCAGCGGGCGTGCACCACCCTGGGCGGCTCCAGGGACTCCAGAAGCTTCCAGCGGATGGTCTTGTAGCGGTTCCCCCTGGTCATCTCCTGCGCGCAGCACAGGGGAGGTGAGACGATGCTAGTGGTGTAAATCATGTAAATCATGACGATTCGATCCGTTTGGTTTTTTTTTTTTAACCGTTTCAAATTTTGAATAAATCAACGGAAGCTGTAATATCATATATTTGATTTCAGAAAGATATATTGAAGAGCCTTTCTTTAGCCTTACATGAAAAAAAGAACTTAACAATATCAGTGCAATGGCCACAAAAGTGCAAACAAAATAAATATAAAAAATAAAACATAGGCCTATGCTTCCTTTACTAGAAAATATAAATAAAATACTCCACAGTCAGTGCAATGAGCCAGAATGTGCACTAGCAGTAAAAAGTAGGCCTATACTTCCTTCGATATAAAATAAAAATGCATAGGTTCTGTAGATATACACTGCTCAAAAAAATAAAGGGAACACTTAAAAAACACATCCTAGATCTAAATGAATGAAATATTCTTATGTAATACTTTGCTCTTTACACAGCTGAATGTGCTGACAACAAAATCACACAAAAATGATCGATGGAAATCAATCGTATCAACCCATGGAGGTCTGGATTAGGAATCACACTCCAAATTAAAGTGTAAAAACAAACTCCAGGCTGATCCAACTTTGATGTAATGTCCTTAAAACAAGTCCAAATGAATCTGTGTTGCTTCCTGAGTGGACACTATGATTTCACACAAGTGGGATTGACTTGGAGTTACATTGTGTTGTTCAAGTGTTCCCTTTATTTTTTTGAGCGGTATACTTAAGGGGTGTAACAAAAAAAATACTGATATGTTTTTGGCCCTTTTCGAACTGCTCGGTAACTTTTGTGGGAAAAACGTACTCAGCTGTGCTTTTTCTAAACATTCGCCTTCAACAACACCACGCCGTCTTAAGCTAACTTCAATTCCACATTCTTTCCATATCGCCACATCCTTTACCGATTCTTTCCCGTTTTTGCGGAAGCCGAAATACTTCCACACGAACGATTTCAAACCTACAGGAGTGTGTAAGTCCGTGTCCTTCTCAGCCATATCGATGTCCGCCTCCCGAAATTTTTTACACCGCTAGATGATGCGTGACAGAAATAAAAACAAGATGTCGCGCTCGTGCGTGGAGAACTTACAGGATAACACCTCTCCGTCACCAAGGAGTGCAGCTTGTCTCTGTTGAAGCTGCGGAGCGGAAAGCGGAGACGGTTAATCCAGGTGTGTGCGCGTTCGTTTTCCGAACATCTCGCCGTTTCCGACCTCGTCAGCGCGTCGTGGGCGTCCACGAAGATCTCCTGAGCTCGCTCGGCGAATTCCCTCGTCTTAAAGTCGGGGTCGTGCTCTTTAATCTTGCGGATCCTGCGGAAAGAGGATGTTTTAGGAGGGACGGCGCCGCGGAAACGGACGATCGGACAAAGAGGAAGGAGAGGAGTCTCACGCCAGCTGGGTGGAGGCGCTCTGACGCATCTGCTCCGTCCGCTGCTTCAAACCCTCTCTGGACAGGGTGGAGAGACGAGCGTCGCCCTCGGGAGGAACGTAGGGGTCAAAGATCCCCGCTGGAGAAAAGATCGCAAACAGATTTTAGGGTTAGGATCATCTCAGGGGAGGGGGAACCTCAGGATTCCCACGTGTCGGACCGACCGGTGCAGGAGATGTTGATGGGCCTCTCGAAGTACTGCTGCCTGAACACGATGCCCGCTGCCCGGGCCTTGGCCTCGGGGTTCTCCTGCTTCTTGCCCTTGATCCCCACCACCGGAGGGACGAAGTACCGCTTCTTGGTTCGGACGGGGAGGAGGAGCGGGACGGGCGGTGTCGCGTCCGGCGACGTCTCTGCTGGCTGAGGAAAATGATGTAGGTCATTAGAAGCTATGTTTATCATCAACGTGTTGTGTTAATACTGGATAATAATGACTGTATGCTAAGTAAGATCCGCGTAGCATCGCATTTCCTCTTTAGCTTTGCAGTCATTGCCCGAGTAATATTCCAGGCTTCTATTGATTTACAGTTTGTAGAAATACGGGGTTTATTTTGACACATTACATTGTGCCACTGGCTATTTTGTCCGTGTTTTAAAGTGACCGCCTCCATCCTCAGGTGTTAGCAGCTAGCATTAGCCGAGCTAGCTCCGGTCCGGACTACCGGTCATGTGACGCCTCCTTGACGATGAAAATAAACCCTGGCTTCTCAGACAAACACCGTATCTGAGTAACAACCAGCGACGTGTAATCCTAAGTCTAAACACCTTTAAATTGCTGCATGTCGCTCGCTGAAGAGCCACCAGGGTCCTCCTCAGGGGCATCGCCATCTTGCCGGCCCCTACCGGAACAAGAACAAATCTACTTCCGGTAGGCGCTTTCAAAATAAAAGCATACAGGACGACCTCCGCGATGCCGCATCACTGCCGCCGTCAGGTGGTCATTTCCAGCCCGGCCTGTCCTCCAGCCGCCCTCCACCAGACACATCTTCCAATTCTAATTCACTTTTAATCCCCGGAGCTACCATTCACCTCTCTCTCGCAGCGTCGCCATGTTTTTTTTCTGTGTAATCATTCTACGCAAACGAAACAGGACAGGCAAATATGCTGTTTGGTGTGTGCCTCATGTGCGCTGCAGTCAAGTCCTTGAAATGCACATATGTTTTCCTCCAAAAAATCAGAATACATTCACATAATATGCACATGTATACATGTTAAATCCTGGAGACAATGTTTGTGAGCCCTTGGCTTTGAGAGTCATGTCATTTCTCTGTCTGCAGTGCATTGGAGAGGAAGGACTTCCAATTATTATACAAAGTGAAACTCAAACTGCGTTAAAAACATTGTTCAAAATACAAACACAAAGCAATTAAATGCTGGAAACATTCATAAATACCCATGAATGTGCGTGCATTCAACCCTTATTGTTTCTTTTTAAGAAGAAAGCTAGCTGTGGGCTATTCCTAAGGCATATCTATTCACTGATACAAACAATATTTTTCTTAAGATTCAAGATGTGGTATTGTTGTATACACAGCATGTTATCTTGTAGTTTGACCGAGTTATGTATTTGTAAACAAATGTTCTGCGTACACTCTCTTATTTTTTAGATATTGTTTCTGTTGATATTTCTGCTAGATTTTCCTTGACTTGTTCTCTGCTCTCTACAGATCGCAATATCATTTGCGAACATAATGGTCCATGGAGATTCCTGTTTAACCTCATCTGTCAGCCTGTCCATCACCACTGCTAACAAGGAGTCTCACCTCCACCTTGCACTTCTCTGTTACCCCTACAGCACACCGCACCACTGTCTCACAGCGAGCATACATGTCCTGCACCAGTCCAACATATTTCTCTGCCACTCCAGATGTCCTCATACAATACCAGAGCTCCTCTCTTGGCACCCTGTCATATGCTTTTTCTAGGTCTACAAAAACACAATGCAGCTCCCTCTGGCCTTCTCTGTACTTTTCTATTAGCATTCTCAACGCAAATACTGCATCTGTAGTACTCTTCCTAGGCATGAAGCCATACTGCTGTTCACAAATGCTGACTTCTGCTCTCAGTCTAGTTTCCACTACTACTACTAGTTTCAACTTTATTCCTTTACAGTTGCCACAATTCTGCACATTCCTCTTATTCTTAAAAATGGGCACCATCACACTTCATCTCCATTCTTCTGGCATCTTCTTCCTGTTGAATAATCTAGCCAGAAACTCCAGACACTTCCACACCTCCACAGGTATATCATCAGGACCCACTGCCTTTCCACTCTTCATCCTCTTCAATGCCTTCCTCACTTCACTTTTACTAATTTGTGCTACTTTGTGGTCTACAATAGTCCCCTCTTCTACCCTTGCCTCTCTTTCATTTTCCACATTCATCAGCTCTTCAAAGTACTCTTTCCATCTTCCCATCACTCTTCTAGCATCTATCAATACATTTCCCTGTCTATTCTTAATCACCCGGACCTGTTGTACATCCTTTCCATCTTTATCTCTCTGTTTCGCCAACCTGTATAGATCATTCTCACCCTCCTTACTATCCAACTGAGCATACAAGTCATCGTACGCCCTTTGTTTTGCCTTTGCTACCTCTATCTTTACCTGACGTTGTATCTACCCGTACTCCTGTCTGTTCTCTTCAGTCCTCTCAGTATCCCACTTCTTCTTCGCTAACCGCTTTCTCTGTATACACTCCTGCACTTCCTCATTCCACCACTAAGTCTCCTTATCTACTTTCCTTCCAAATGACACACCAAGTACTCTTCTACCTGTCTCCCTGATAACACTAGCTGTTGTTGTCCAATCATCTGGAAGCTCACCCTGACCACCCAGACCCTTTCTCAACTCCTCCCTGAAAACCATGCAACACTCCTCCCTTTTCCGCTTCCACCACTTTGTCCTCTGCTCTGCCTTTGTCCTCTTCATCTTCCTTGTGACCAGAGTCATCCTACAAACCACCATCCTATGCTGTCTGGCTACACTCTCACCTACAACTACTTTGCAGTCACTGATCTCTTTCAGGTGACCTCGTCTATACAAGATGTAGTCTACCTGCGTGCTCCTACCTCCGCTCTTATAAGTTACCCTATGTTCCTGTTTTTTCTGGAAAAAGGTGTTCACTACAGCCATTTCCATCCTTTTTGCGAAATCTACAACCATATGTCCCTCTGCGTTCGTATCCTGGATATCAAACCTGCCCATCAATACTTCAATGACATATTTCACATTTGCGTGCTCTCCGACTTCAAAGATACAAACTGTATAAACACGCTTTGCATGTATAATATCAAAATCAATCTTAAAACAAAGACTATATCCACACAGAAAAGAAGGGTCACAAGTGGAAAGAATAAAACAGATAGATAGATAGATAGATAGATAGATAGATAGATAGATAGATAGATAGATAGATAGATAGATAGATAGATAGATAGATAGATAGATAGATAGATAGATGTGCTTCATTGATTCCCTAATTGGTAAATGATGGGGCAGCAACACTAAAAAAGGCAGAGGATAAACAAAGAAACAGTGTATTTCTCAATTACACAATAAATATAATCGTAATCAATTATACAATATAGGAAGGAAAACACTTGAAATGAAATATTCACTAGGTCCTTTGGCGGAATCATGAGTGTTAATTAAAGTGAATATATTACATGTTTTTTTTTTTTGTTTGTTTTTTTCATAAAATGCTGTCCTGATTGATTTTTTTTTAGTTATTCTATTAGCTAGATAATGGATAGCGTTTGTTTATGTTCATGACTCATTTAAATTGCTCCGAGTTGGAGTCTGCGCAGTGAGGCGAAGCGGCGGTGTGTGTGTGTGTGTGTGTGTGTGTGTGTGTGTGTGTGTGTGTGTGTGTGTGTGTGTGTGCGGGCACGTCGGTCACGTGGCAACGACGTAAGCGACGTGATGACGTCGACGCTCGTTGCCTTCAGTTGTTTGGGCGACGCGAGCGGAGAGGATCGTCGCTGGCAGCGCGGAGAGGGTTTCGGTTGATGTTCCTCCTCCTGGCCCGCAGGGTTCCGCTGTCACTCGCCCGCTCGGCCGCCGCCTGCCGCCCGCCAGCAGCACCGCCGACCGCCCGTTCCCCCGTGCACCGCGCCCGCGTACCCCCCAGGCGGCCACACACACACGGCGTCGTGAGAGCAGCCGGCCAAAACACAGGAACCATGCCCGAGAGGAGGCCATTCGTACGGTTACCAACTGACGTCTACCCCGTCAACTACGGCTTGTGTCTGAAGCCCGACCTGATCGACTTCACCTTCGAGGGCAAGCTGGAGGCGGCGGTGGAGGTAGGTCGGTGCCCGGCGGCAGCCGCCCCGTCACCCGCACGGCGTCCTCGGCAGAGATTTTGTTATGTAATCCGGCCAGCTACCGCTCGCCAGCTGCTAGCCGCCGATAACGGCCAGTCGCTCGCCGCTAGCCCAGCTGTCGTAGCCTAGCTAGCGCCGCTCGGCAACCGTTAGCCCGGATGGGGGACGGCGGTGCGCGTACACGGGCTAGCGCTAGCCGCTCCCGGAGAGCCGGGCGGAGCCGAGCCGGAGGGCGGGGCGGGGAGGGGAGGGTGGGGCGGGGGTTGAAGCGGGGCCCGGTTCCTTCGCCGCCGTGCGAAGCTAACCGACCTCCCCCGGGCGGGAGTGCGGCAGACTTGCACTCTCATGATAGCTTAGCACCGTGTGCCTAGCCCGCTAAACGCCGACGCGCGTCCACGGGACCGACCGGTGCTAACGGCCGGGCTCGGCGGCGGGGGGCCGGGGGACGGGACGGGGGCGCGGCGGCTGTCAGGCACAACCGGCCGCCCGCCCGCCGGGGCGAGGCTGCCCTCCGCGACCGAGCTAGCCGCGCCGTTGTCGGCTAGGTCCTGGCGACGATCCTCCTCCCCCCCGGTCGCCGGAGTGAGACGCTATTCCGGAGGAAATGAGGAGGAAAAAGTGGGTAAAAGTGTCCGGCGGCCTGCTATCGCCGGCGCTGTGGTTAAAAGTTAAACGCACCAATGCTTCATGAATATCCGTGAATGGATCATTTATTGTGTTTCCGAATGGAGGAGAAGATCTACTCCTGCAGACCCGGAGCTTCATGCAGATCCAGCAGAACCAGGACTTGTTGGGGGGCACATGTGGAGTTGCGGCCTTGACCTCCTGCAGGCTCTGGGATGGAAAAGATAAGGACGTGCAGCCCTGGGCTTCTTTCTGCAAACCCGCTCCCGTGTAGCGTGTGGGTTCGGAACAGGTTTGTGCTGGTGCACGTTTCCTCCATGGAGGCGCCCAGACACCTGTCGGCGGAGCGTCCCCCCGCCACCTGTCGCCGCTCGTAAACCCATCGCCGGGCGGTCGCTCGCTCGCTCGCGCGTCAGCAAAGACGTACGAGGCCGCTGACGTTGGCCTCGTGGAGCTCCGTAGGACGGCGTCCTCTCGTGGCACCCTTCCGAGAGCGCCGGCCCTCACGGGAGCGCCGTCCGTGTTGTGAAACGCAACAATCGCAAAGCCCGTGTTTGGTGTGGATGTGAATGTGCAGCTGTGACGGCGAGTTCCCCGACACGCGGACGTGTCGCCATCCTGGGTTTGTGTTTCCACATCCGGGGCCGTTGCGGTAATTTCCTTCCGCCCGCCCGCGTCTCGTTCCCGCAGCCGACTTCCCCGCCAGCAGCTGCCCAACGCCACCTTCCAGGAGGTTTCGGTTTTGTCCTGGAAACAACACCCCGCCTCCGGCAGCTTCGGTCTTCTGTCGCGTCTCCACGCGGGGCTCTCAGGGAGCGCCTGTCCGTTCGCTTTCGGAAAGGAAAGATCCGGACGTTTGACACGTGTTGATTTGTCTCGACTGACCCTGAACGCGCCGGCCGTGGTCTGAACACTGCCAGCGGTTTCATGAAACCACACGCGCTCTTGTCAGAGGTTTCAGTCGTTCGACGTGTTTTGTCCCGCCTGACCCTGAACACACCACTTATTGTCAGCTAAATGAAACGCTCACACACACACACACACACACACTCTCCCCTGTGTTTTCAGGAGACACACGTCTGTGTGACCTCTTCTGTTTGCCGTCTCTTTCCAGGTGACACAAGCGACGAACCAGATCGTGATGAACTGCGCCGACATCGACATCATCACCGCCTCGTTCGTGCCGCAGGGAGGAGAAGGTGAGCGCCGGCCGCTTCTCCGCCGCGCCGATAAAAATCTCCAAGCTTCCGTCTCCTGATGTTTATCTCGCCCGCCCCGCTTGCAGAAATAAACGCCACGGGATTCAACTATCAAAACGAAGACGAGAAAGTCACCCTGTCGTTTCCCAGCTCGCTACAGACAGGTAAGGAGGGGAGGGCGCCGGGCGCGCCGCGTTCAGGCGCCGCTCCTCGCCGCCGCTGAACGAGCTCTGCCTCCCTCCCTCCCCCCCCAGGCTCCGGCATGTTGAAGATAGACTTTGTGGGGGAGCTGAACGACAAAATGAAGGGATTCTACAGAAGTAAATACACGACGGCCGCCGGGGAGGCCCGCTACGCCGCCGTCACGCAGTTCGAGGTGAGCCGGCCGCCGCGCTCGTCTAAGAGGAGGTCTGTTTTCCAGAACCTTCTTCTGGAAGTCTTCCCGCCTCGCCGCGTTTTCAGTGCGGCTCGGGCTCGTTCGAAGCGCCTCTGACAAAACCTCATCGGACGCACGTCCACCCTCGCCTGCCCCGCACGCCGTGGTGCTCACCCGGTGGGTTCCCAGCACACCCAGCGTGTGTGCTCCTGTGTGTGTGTGTGTGTGTGTGTGTGTGTGTGTGTGTGTGCAGAAAGTGAGATGAAAAGCCAAAAAAAGAAAAAAAAAAAAACCCCTCCGTCTCTCAGGTGCATGAAATTAAGGGCAGAAACGAGGTAAGAAAAACCCCCTCGGTGTCTTTAGAAGGCGGGGACTCAGTTCAGCCGCCGCCAGGGGGCTTGACCTTTGACCTCCGGTCCCCAAAGCCCCGGATGTCCGGTGGTCAGTGTTTCTGGAAAATGAAATCCGAGGACCAGAAGAGACGTGGCGGATGTGTGTGTGTGTGTGCGTGTGTGCGTGTGTGTGTGTGTGTGTGATGACGGAGCGTGAACTCCAGTTGACCCCCCTCCCTTCCGTCCAGGCCACGGACGCCCGCAGAGCCTTCCCCTGCTGGGACGAGCCGGCGATAAAAGCCACGTTTGACATCACTCTGATCGTCCCCAAGGACAGAGTCGCCTTGTCAAATATGGTATGTGCCCCCCCTACACACACACACACACACACACACACACACAGAGTCAGACCCAAGACCGCCTGAGTCACACTCTACTGTCATGTTTCTACTATGTCTCTTATATAACAAAATGCATGTGCGCGCGCGCACACACACACACACACACACACACACACAAAACACGCGGCTCACCTTATGCCACATTTACATGTTGGCGCTGTCCTCGTGCGCCGCGGGCCCACACACACTGTCTCATAAAATATCACCCGGGTGAGATTGTTTCTGACACACACACACACACACACACACGACAGAGTTTGTCCAGTCGGATTTTAAACACTGGAGGGAACTGTCGTCGTGGTGACGATATTTGAAAGACACGGATTGATTTATCGATCGGCGTTCGGTGTGAAGAGGCGGGGTGTGTTGCCGCGGAGACGGTCGCGCCGATTGGAAATAAGAGCTGTGTGTGTGTGTGTGTGTCCGGCAGACAGGAAGTGGCGCTCAAAATAAAAGTCCACAGATTGCAGCTGATTGGCCGATGTGTGTGTGGATCTTCTTGAAGACTTGTTGTTGCGGTGCCGTGGAGGTTCCGCAGACCGGGTTCCTGATCCGATTCTCTCGCCCCCCCAGAATGTCGTGGACCGCAAGCCGTACCCGGAGGACGAGAACCTGCTGGAGGTGAAGTTCGGCACCACGCCCATCATGTCCACCTACCTCGTGGCGTTTGTCATCGGCGAATACGACTACGTGGAGAGCCAGTCGTCGGACGGCGTGATGGTCCGCGTGTACACGCCGGTGGGGAAGGCGGAGCAGGGGAAGTTCGCGCTGGAGGTGAGCGCCGCCCCCGGAGGCGTCCTCGGCGGCGCCGCGCTCACCGCCCTCACGGCGCCGCCTCTTCTGTGTCTTAACAGGTCGCGACCAAGACCCTGCCGTTCTACAAAGACTACTTCAGCGTCCCGTACCCGCTGCCCAAGATCGATCTCATAGCCATCGCCGATTTCGCCGCCGGTCAGTGTTCGCCCTCCGCTCGCGGCCGCTCTCGGCCGCCCGACGACTCACCCGCTGTTTCCCTCCGTCCAGGTGCCATGGAGAACTGGGGCCTCGTCACCTACAGGTACGCTGGGCCTCCTCCGCGCCGGCGGGACGGCTCCGAACGCCGCGGAGCCCGCAAACATTTACCTTCCGAGTGACATTTACTTCCAGGTTCGGAGGGTTTTTTTTTTTTTTTTTTTTTTCTTCCCCTCCCCTCCTCGGTCCCTCGATCGCTCGCCGTCTCGTCCAACGGGAACCTGGACCGGAGTCGCGGCTTTTCTCTGAGGTCTCCTGGATTCAAACGCCGGATTCCCGCGTCCTCCATGACATCGTCACCTCCCGCTCAGCGGTGATGTCATAAAGCAGCGCGGTGACGTCGCCGTTTCGCCCCCTCCTGGCGCTCCTCCCTGGTCGTCCCTCCGGCGGAAGCTTGTTTGGCCAACGGCTCGCCCGCTATCGCGCCGCCATCGCGGCCCCCCTTCTTCCTCCGCCGTTGCTTCAGCCGTTCTGCTCCATCAAGCTGCTCTCCAGCCTTTTATCGCAGGACGCAGTTTGTTTCCTGCTTTTTTTTTTTTTTTTTTTTTTTCTCCTCCCCTCTCTGGCGTCGGCCCAGTTTCCTGTTCCGCCGTCTCTGCGGCCTCGGCGTCCACGGCGGGCTCCTTCCCCGCTCCGCCTTTGAGCGGAGAGAAAAATGCGAGCCGTGCGCGGCGGACGGCGAACTCGGCAGACTCGGACGAGCCGCCGCCTACGACCGTCTGGCGGGTCAGCGGTCGCCGCGGCAACGGCGAGACGTTTGACCCCCGTGTCGGTGTGTCTCGGCAGGGAGACGGCGCTGCTGATCGACCCCAAGAACTCCTGCTCGTCCTCCAGGCAGTGGGTGGCGCTGGTGGTGGGCCACGAGCTCGCCCACCAGTGGTTCGGCAACTTGGTCACCATGGTAACCAGCCCGAGCTCCCATCTGGTCCGTTCATCTCATCGCGGAGAAGCAATGTGTGTGTGTGTGTGTGTGTGTGTTTGCAGGAGTGGTGGACCCACCTGTGGCTGAACGAGGGCTTCGCCTCCTGGATCGAGTACCTCTGCGTGGACCACTGCTTCCCCGAGTACGACATCTGGACCCAGTTTGTCTCGGCCGACTACACGCGCGCCCTGGACCTGGACGCCCTGGACAGCAGCCACCCCATCGAGGTGTGTGTGTGTGTGTACAGATGTGTGTGTGTGTGTGTGTGTGCGCGCTCGCTGACGGCTCCCCGTCTTCCTGGGCAGGTGAACGTAGGCCACCCGTCGGAGGTGGACGAAATCTTCGACGCCATCTCCTACAGCAAAGGCGCGTCGGTGATCCGCATGTTGCACAACTACATAGGAGACGAGGTAGGTAACCGTGGCGATGGCGGCGGCGCCGGCCTCCTGGTGGTGACCTCCCCCTTTCCTTCGCAGGACTTCAGGAAAGGGATGAACGCCTACCTGCTGAAGTTCCAACATAAAAACGCGTCGACAGGTAACCCCCTCGCCGGGTCCGGGGCGGGTTCTCCCTCCCGGACCCTGACGCTCTGCCTCCGCCGGTCTCCGCAGAGGACCTCTGGGACTGTCTGGAACAGGCCAGCGGGAAGCCCATCGCCGCGGTGATGGACTCGTGGACGAAGCAGATGGGCTTCCCCATCATCGTGGTGGAGCAGGAGCAGGTCGGCCGGCCGTCCGTTTCGAGCGCGTTGTGTTGCGCGGACCCGCGGGTCGACCCGCGCCCTGATCGGCTGCTTTGTCCGCTGCCTTCCAGCAAGGTGACGACCGGATCCTGAAGATCTCTCAGAAGAAGTTCTGCGCCAGCGGACCCCATAACGGTGAGAAGGCCGCCCGTCCCGTCCGGGTCGGCGTCCGGCTCCGACTGACGGGCGCTTCCTTCCTTCCTTCCTTCCTTCGCCGCCCCCAGGAGACGACTGTCCCAGCTGGATGGTTCCCATCAGCATCTGCACCAGCGAGGACCCCAAATGCACCAAGCTGAAGGTTCTGATGGACCGACCCGAGACCACCATCACGCTGAGCGGCGTCATCCCGGAGCAGTGGATCAAGGTGAGCGGCTTTCGGGGGGGACGGGAGGCGACGCTCCCGACGGGCTTCCTGACGGCGCCGCGTGTCGCCGCAGATCAACCCGGGCACGGTGGGCTTCTACCGGATCCAGTACAGCTCCTCCATGCTGGCCAGCCTGCTGCCCGGCATCCGGGACCTCAGCCTGCAGCCCGTGGACCGGCTGGGCCTCCAGAACGACCTCTTCTCCCTGGTAGGCCCCGCCTCCCGCAGAGGCCCCGCCTCCCGCCGAGGCCCCGCCTCCCGCTGAGCGCCTCTCCGCTCCGCCCGCAGTCTCGAGCCGGGATGATCAGCACGGTGGAGGTGCTGAAGCTGATGGAGGCCTTCGTGAACGAGCCCAACTACACGGTGTGGAGCGACCTCAGCTGCAACCTGGGCGTCCTGTCCTCGCTGCTGTCCCACACCGACTTCCACGAGGAGATCCAGGAGTTCATCCGGGACCTCTTCACCCCCATCGGCCAGGAGCTGGGCTGGGACAGCAAGCCGGGCGAAGGTGAGACGGATCCCCGCCGGCGGAGGGTTCCTCCTCGCCGCCCGGCTCCTCAACCTCGCCGTCCCCGCAGGTCACCTGGACGCGCTGCTGCGGGGGCTGGTCCTGGGGAAGCTGGGCAAGGCGGGACACAAGCCCACGCTGGAGGAGGCCCGCAGGAGGTTCAAGGACCACGTGGAGGGCAAGCAGGTGCTGCCGGCGGACCTCCGGAGCCCGGTACGCATCGGCCTTCGAGCCAACGGCTCTCCCGCCGCAAGCGTGTGTGTGTTTTCACCGCGCGGTGTCCCCGCAGGTGTACCTGACGGTCCTGAAGCACGGAGACAGCGCCACCCTGGACACCATGATGAAGGTGAGGGCCTCGATCGGACGGACGGCGTCCCGAGTCGAGGAGCGCGCCGAGATTGAACGGCGCCGTCTCCGCTCTTGCGTCCCTCAGCTTCACAAGCAGGCCGACATGCAGGAGGAGAAGAACCGCATCGAGCGAGTGCTGGGCGCCATCTCCGCCCCCGACCTCATCCAGAAGGTCCTGACCTTCGCCCTCTCGGTGCGTGCGGACGCCTCGGAGCCGTCTCTCCCGCTCCCGGAAGAACCTCGTGCGGACGCCGTTCCGGACGCCGACCGCTAACCCCCGGTGATCTGCCCCCGCAGGAGGAGGTGCGTCCCCAGGACACGGTGTCGGTGATCGGCGGCGTGGCCGGCAGCAGTAAACAGGGCCGTAAAGCCGCCTGGAAGTTCGTCAAGGACAACTGGGAGGAGCTCTACAACCGCTACCAGGGCGGCTTCCTCATATCCCGGCTCATCAAGGTAACCCGCGCGTCCCTCCCGCTCCGGGGCTTCTCGCCGAGCGTCTCGCACAAATGACCGAGCTCCGTTTCCTCGCCAGCTCACGGTCGATGGATTCGCGATCGACAAAATGGCCGCCGAAGTCAAGGTGAGTTCGACGTCGGACGCGGACGTTCGGGACGAGACCGGGCTCCATCAACCCCCCGCTTTTCTTTTTTTTTTTTTTTTTTTCCCCCACCCGCAGAGCTTCTTCGAGAGTCACCCGGCGCCGGCGGCCGAGCGCACCGTGCAGCAGTGCTGCGAGAACATCCTCCTCAACGCCGCCTGGCTGAAGCGCGACGCCGACGACATCCACCATTATCTACTGCAGCGCAAGGCGCCCCCCGTCTGAGCCGACGCCTCTTCCAGCCCCCCCCTCCCGCCCCGCCCCCCCCACGCCCCCCAAACCCCGACCCCGCCGGAGCGAGAGCGCCGAGAGGACTTACTGACGGTTTCACCTCGACGGGAACTCCGAGACCAAGCCAAGAATTTACCGGCAGCGCGTCGGAGAAAGAAGAAAACAAACAAACAAAAAAAAAACAAACAAACAAACGCAGAGACTTCTCTCTCCACATTAACCGAGCAGATCCATCTCTAGTCAGACCAGGAATGTAGTTCCCCCTCCATCCCGCCCCTCCGGACCAGACGGAGAGGCTCCATCGCCCCCCCGCCCACCCCCTCCCGAGAGCTAGCGCAGGCTAGCGGAGAAAACTGTGAACCCCCGCCTCCCTCTGTATGCATGAAGTGTGATCTATCAGCTGCTTTGATTTGCCCCCCCGCCCTCCTTACGGGGGTTGTGATTGGCTGAGAGCAGCCCCCTTGCCCCGCCCCTTGCCCCGCCCCCCCCCCCCCGGGGGCAGAAAGGTTAACCAGAGTAGTGTGTTGTAGTCGCCAACAGCACTGATTCTCCATCGCTAATAAACGGTTAGACGAGGCAGGCAGCGTTAGCATGGTACTACATCGTAACTGTATAATGCAAACATGTTTTCTTTTTGTTCTTTTTTTTTTTTTTTTTTTTTTTTTTTTTTGCTGATGATGTTCCTTTTGAAAAATTTCAATCAAGAAATGGTGATCATCGCCCCCCCTCCCCTCCCCTCCCCAGCCACCCACCACCCGAAATAATCATCGAGATCTTTTCAGTTTGTATAGTTTGACTTCTCAGCAAGCATTTTAAAACACCTGTTTCTGTTTCTGCCTGGAAGAAATGAAAATATTGGCGTGTTTTTATAAGACATCAGATGCAGTGATTTATTTAAATGTCGAGATAATCTTATATTCTGAGGATAGAGAGAGAGAGAGAGAGAGAGAGAGAGAGAGGGGTTTAAAAAAAAAAAAAAAAGAAGAAAAAAAAACAAAAAAAACAGAAGAAACACTACTTTTTCGGGGCCTTTTTCGTTCAGAGGTAACATCAGGAAACGCCTCTTGCGTCCGGCGAGGCCCGGTCTGGACTCTGGACGCGACTCCGCTGTCGAACTCGGAAGCCTTAAACCGGTCGACTGGTTTGCAGAAAATCGGACAACGAGGAGGCGGCGGCGACTCCCACGGGACGCGAGGAAGGTGACGGAATATGCAGACTTGTTGAGCGAGTGTATCGATAGAGAATTTACAAATTTGATGTGGTTTTTGAAAAACGTACCGATCAAGTCATCCGACCCGTTGTCAAGACTCTCCCCCGGCTCCTGGAACATTTGTTGTTGGATTTCTGTTTGTTTTTATTTTGTTTAAAAACTACAGTTGTTGTTCATTAAAGTGAAAACGGTTTCTAAAGTCACCCCCCCGCCCCCCCGTGAGGTCCGCAGGCCGTGCTTTTTCATTTTGCACCTTCCGGAGCGGCCGGGCCTCCATCGATTCCCAGCTTTCACCCGTTTTGGACGAGAACCTTGGAGATCTGGTCTCCGTCTGATGGACTCGCCGAGAACTGGAAACGCGTCCGGGGTCAAAGGCTGAACATCTTACACCCGCGAGATGACGCGCCCGGACTCGGCTGAGGCGTCGTATGTGCGAAGGGCGTGCTGGCCGGGGCAGAGGTGAAAATAACTGACGGAACAGTCGAAGGAAAACACGTGGAACTACAGTCTGGGATGTTGACGAGTAAAATCGTTTTGCCTTTCAAAGAAACCGAGAGGAATAAGCGTCGTCAATTGGATAGCACAATTGGAAAAAGTCATTAAAAATTCCAGTTTTTTTTTTTTGGGACGTTGACTTTTGTTTCGTGTTGCTTTCCCAGCATTTTAAATCAAATTCGTTCTAAATAAAAATAAATTTACCTCAGAATTGAACGGGGAGTTGTAATGCCTTAAACGGCCGCTAGGTGGCGCTAGCGAGCTGCTCGCCGGCGTGGCCGGCGAACAAAGACGGAAGAGAAGAAACGAACTTAGTTTCCAGCAGGTGATGTTCCGACGGACAAGATGCTGACGGCTGTGTGAGTAAACGCCTCGGCGCCTTCTTTTAACTTTTTAAAAAGTCATCTGCTCTTTGGCAAAGCCGACGTTTCAAGACGCAGAGTTACCACTTCCGGAATCCCGGGAGGATTTAGCTCAACTTTAGCCGCGCTCGCAGCGAGCTAGCTAGCTAGGAGATAAGTGGCTAACTAAGTAGTTAGTTAATAGATTAGTCCCGTTTTCCGTGACCCGGACGGCGGGCTGAGCGCCTCCAACTCCCGGTGAAATCACCGAACGGGGGAGAAACAACGCGCATTTTGTGTGTGTTGACCTCTCCCGTGTACACCGCCGACTTCAACCGTATACGTGACATATGTGACGAGCTAACTTGTTGACAGGTGAAGCCAACTTAGCCTTAGCATTGGACGTCCCCCCCGCCGAAGCGTTGAAGTCACTTTTCAACAACAATCCCGCTCCTCCCGGGTCGTTTCACTACTCAGATTGGTGTATTTTTGCGATTCTGCTTCTCCACCGGGTTCTTTTTCCATTCGTGTTAAATGTAGAAAACTGGGACGGTCTATTTTTAGCTCTTTCCGCCTCCGCCCCCCTCCGCCGCGGAGCCGGACTTTCACCTCCGCCGGCGAGCGGAGTTCGAACCGGTCTCCTTTGAGAAAACAGCGTCATTTTGGGGTCGTTTAATAATAATTAACACGTATAAAAAGAGAGTATATCCCTCCGGGAGGTGAAAGTTGTCTTCCGGCGAGCAGAAGCCCCGGAGGGATCCATGTCAGCGCAGTGTCTGGTGGTGCGTTCACGGGGACTCGGACATCCCAGTTCCAAGTTGATAACACATCGTGAATTTAACTTCTATGACAGAAACAAAAGCCTAGATATACGCAGGTTTTTGACGTCGACTGTCACAGTGTCTGGCCGGGTTTGATGCTGTATGGTGATCTCTTTCTTCCCTCCAAGGCCGTCCCGTGTCGTCCAGGCGACCCGCTGACCCCCCCTGATGCCCCGGCCATGATGAGCTGCAGCGCCCTGGTCGTCGCCCTCCTGCTGTCCCGGGCCGGCGCCTTCCTGACCTTCCTGGAGGATGACGGCGTCCCGGAGGAGTGGGTCCTCCTCCACGTGGTCCAGGGCCACATCGGGGCGGGGAACTACAGCTACCTGCGCCTCAACCACGACGGCAGGATCATCCTGCACATGCGCAGCCTCAAGGGCGACGCCGATCTCTACGTGTCGGACAAAACCCTGCGGCCCAGCTACGAAACCTACAAGCTGCAGTCGGCCACCTGCGGCCAGGACGTGGTGGTGGTGCCCGGCGACTTCAACCGGCCCGTTGGCATCGGTATCTACGGCCACCCGTCCCACCAGGAGAGCGAGTTTGAGATCCGGGTGTTTTACGACCAGACGGTGCTCCAGGACCCTTTCGAGCAGGAGTCGGAGGGCGGCCCGAGGCCGGACAGGTCCCGGCGGGTCGCCGACGACGACCTCCAGGAGGAGGAGTCCATCTTCTGGACTATCTTCATCGGGATTCTGAAGATCATCCTGGAGATTTTGTTTTGAAGACGGCTCCCTCTCTCGCCGCCGGCGGAAGCGCGTCACCTGGGATTTCCCGCTTCCGCTTCGCGCCGAGGAGGGGCCGTCGTCTTTTTTTCTCTGTCCTTTCGGTTACGCTGCCGTCGAAGTTTGAAACGATAAGGTCCGAAAATGTGAAGCCCCCCCCTCTCTGATTGGTCGGGGGGAGAAAGGCTCCAGACCCATTCTGGATGCGGAATATTTGGGATGATAACCATCATCTGGTATTTACATTCAGATGATTTAATACAAATGGTGGTGGAGGAAAGAGGTCCTGGTCCGAGTGCTCAACTGGGTTCCCTGTGTGTGTGTGTGTGTGTGTGTGTCTTCATTGAAGATTCTTCATTGTCTGCAGGTGTGAATGAGAATACCTGGGTTGGATGATTGACAGCTGATCTGTCCAGATTAAACCCTGCCACTCGCTCCTGGATGGACCTGAACGATACACCCGGTGTGTGTGTGTGTTTGTTTATTACTGTAGGACTCGACTGAGCTCCGTCCTGCGCTGCTGGCGAGCTCCGGTCCCTGACATCTCCTCTGGTGTCCAAGTCCCGTCGTGCCTTCATGGTCGGTCACCCGCCGGACCACACAGGGCGCCGCTTGATCCAGTTTTCAAAATAAAAAGCTGATTTTGCAGGCTGGTTCAATTGTTTCTTTGAAGTCTTCAAATATCAGGAATAAAGCGTGAAGGAGAAAACGCCCATAGATGACTTGAATGCCGGCAAAAAAAGGTTATTTTTGCAGTTTTATCACTCCTCAGGGATCGCGCCGTACGTGCAGTACCACAGAGTGGCCACACGGAGGCGATGTCATTTAAACTTTTATAATATCTGACATGTTTTTCATTTCCACTCGGGCGAATTTATTTCTTACATTTTCCTTCATGTCAGAAAAAAAATTATAAAATATTATTTGATTGTTTTACTACCCCGTTTTTGGTTAAAAAAAAGCGAAATCTGAAAAGAACAGCGAATTTTGAAATAAAGGGTAAAAACATACTTTGCCGCGGGTTTATTTCACGCTTACATTCAATATTAAACTTATTTAAAAAACGTCTGAACAACTTCTTGATGCATTTTTAATTTTTCCGTACATGGATTCCCCCCCCCCAGTTCCAGTTTGCAGTTTATTTTTTTTCCGGGGGAACCGGTGCGATGGTCACGTCAGCCGCGGGACCAACTCGATGCTGTTGATCCGCAGCACCGTCTGCGGCTGCAGGATGACCCTCTTGCGCTGGTAGCGGTGCCTCCTCCAGAACCTCATGTGGATTTTGGGCCAGGACTCGGTCTTCTCCAGGACGGTGGCCTCCACCCGCACCAGCTCCCGGGCCAGCAGCGGCCTCCCGACCAGGGTGAAATCCTCCGCGCCGACCAGCAGCACCTTCTCCATGCGGATCCGCTCCCCGCAGTCCGCCTGGATGTGGTTCTCGATCAGGATCAGGTCCTCGCCGGTGACTTTCCACTGGCGCCCGGCGAAGTGGACCACGGCGAACAGGCGGCCGAAGTCCCGGCCTTCGATCCGGCGGTTGACGGTGCTCACCAGCGCGGCGTGCCGTCGGCGCTGCTCCTCTTCCGGTACCGGGGCGGGCACCGTCCACGGCGGCTGGGACAGCGACGTCCGCGGCACCAGGTCCCCGCTAGGCGAGCTATATACGCGGGCGGCTACCGGAGCAGGAACGGGGAGTCTTGGGAACAACGCGCCGTACGTCCTCCACAACCCCGAGCAGCTTCTGCTCAGCGCCATCTTGACCGGAAGTCTCTCGGTTGTGCGGTGGCGTCACTTCCTGTTTACGAGTCCTCGACGTGGTCACGTGTTCTTTGACGCAAGGCTCATACGTCATCACGCAAAAGCTCAGCTATTCGGGTGTGGATGGAAAGTAACGTCGTTAAAAATCTTTAAAAAATGGTCAACATTTCCTTCCGTCAGAACTTTACACTCCGCCTGTCTCCATGTGCGCTTTTATTCGTTTATTAGATCAGATTCAACTTTATTGTCTCTACTCATGTGCTTGTACGGGGCAACAAAATGCAGTTATCGCCTGAGCAGAACTGCAAATATAATTGATAAATTGACAGTATGGACATGGGATATTGTGCGAATTTACAAGTGATATGCAGATCGGGCACTATGAACATATTATACAATCAGATATGTGTGTGATGTGCATTAAATATAGGCACAAACTTTACGAGGAGGATTTAGCTCAATTTGCTAAACTGTCTGCCACACTACAAAATGAATCATTTTGTAAAAACGGTGATGAGAATTGACCGCATGAGCTGATTTTCCAGTTTTAAGGTCAATTATTGCAACTGCAATCGGAGCCCTTCCTGCCCGCCCCCACCCCCACCCCCGGTCAAACCTTTAAATGTATCCCGAGTAAATGCAATTGTTTTTAAACCCTCTGTGCCGCAAATCATCTAGAACTCGCTCTTGACTTTACTAGAAGCGCCGAACCGCTGCGTGTTTTCGTTTCAATCTCTCTTTTAGAGCGTCTCTGATAGCTGTTCTATAGGTCGCACTGCGCACGCGTCAATGTCCGGGCACTTTAAAAAAAACAAAACTTTCGCGTCCGTCCCCGCAGTACTCTCCGTCAAAAGTTGCGTAATTGTCCAAAAACGACAACACAGAAACACATCTTCGCTCTGAGTAAAATGATTTATGGAAAGTTTGACTCACCCTCGTCTGTGTTCACTCACTCTCTATTTTTTCCATGCTTTTAATAAGATAATTCATCTCCGGCAGCTCATTCGGAGGATGGATGCCAAAATGCATTCACCAGTGGGTTTTCACTATTTGTCTTTCTTCTCATAGACATCGATAATCATGTGGCGAGATGCCTGACCTATATATACGCGGGAATACACACGTATTATTTGTATAAAAGTATAAACAGCGACAACATCCGCGGCGTTGAAGCGAAGACACTGATATTTCCGTCGCACTTGAACGCAGCACCGATCTGCCTCCCTCCATTTTGTGTCGGTCGGCCCGTTTCCGGGCTTCCGAGAAGAAACCGATAAAACAGCCAGCGGGGAGTATGGCTCTGCTCGCAGGTCGAGAGTGCGGCTGAAGTTTCCCCCCCTCCACCGCCAACCCCGAGCTGAACCAGATAAACAACCCCAAAAAGTTCCTCCCTGTTCAGCGGCCCTCCACCGCGACGTGTCACCGCCGAAGACGCCCCGTTGGCAGAAGTTGTAGCCGGCCGGAGCGCCGACTCCTTGACAGCTGGAAAGTAAACAGCTCCATGCTAGCTGCTAACGGCGGCTAGCTCCGGGGGGAACCGCCAGCGAGCTTGTTTTTCGGCGGCGTCGAGTTCCACCGCCGGCCCCTCAAGCCAGCGACTCCCACCCCCGGCTTCCCTCCGTCGAGCTCCCCCGGCCGAGGAACTGCCACAACGGCACTTTCCATTCATGTTGTTTGGGAGGGCGACGCTATCGTTTCACCGCCGCGTCGAGTTCGGGTGAGTACGACCGAAGCTAACTCGAGTTTAAGCTAGCAGCCGGGGTTCCGGGAGAAAGGGGGGGGTCCTTCCCCGCCCGGTAGCCGGGACGGGGGACGGGGCCGCCGGGCGTTTCGACAGCCCGCCCAGGCCCCTTTTCACGGAGCTCCGAACCTCTCCCCCTTATTTCCCCCTACTTTTCCCCACAAACCCATGCATTATGGGTTCGAGTTGAAGACGTAACGTGGTGAGGTTGGTGTTTGGTGTTTTTTGTTTGCGGAATTATCGGTGTTTTTCCCCGGTATTCGGGCTGTCAGCGGCCGCGGAGGCCTCGGAGTGTTTCCTCCGCCAGAGGCGGCCAACTTCCTCGTAGGGCCAGGAGCGGCTCCACAAGGGCCGGGGGCACCGGGCGCCCAGGGCCCCCCACCTGGAACATATAATATTCTATCAAAACTTTAATAAAAATAAAGAAAAATCTCCTTTTTCTTTTCTGAAATACACCTTAAAGTGACACAAAAGCATTTGCAAGGAATAATATAATAGAAGAGAGACACTCAAACATATGCAGGTGGTCACCTTAATAATAAATAAAATGGAGTTAATGATTTGTATTCCATCTGTTTTGGCCAGGAAGTAATATTACATGTTATAGTTTCACAATCATTTACCCATTCACTGCAAAATGTTGTGTGTTGATTGATTAAATTTGCTTGAGGGTGGAGTGGGGTGGATTAAAAACAAAAATGTGAGGAAATATGTGAGGAAATATCAGGGAAGTCAAGAACTGTCTGCAACCTTTTAATTATTGTGACAGAAAATGAAAAAGTTGCAAGGTCGGAATATTGGATTTATTCTGACACAGAACAACCTTCTAGAAGCTGCCATCCTCATTTAAAAATACAGTCTCCTCTCAAAGACACATAAATTACATTACATTACATTGCATTTGGCAGACGCTTTTATCCAAAGCGACTTACAATAGAATGTATTTATACGCTTTTTTTTTTTTTTTAAATACGTGTTTTCATATTTTGATTAGCTTTTGCCAGAGTTGCTTAATTTTCTTGATTTTTCTGGAAAGTCCCTTCAAAGTGAAGCAGACTCAGTGGGTTTCAGTGTGAGAGGCGGTGGCGCCCCCTAGTGGCCTGGAGGTCCGGCGCCCTCAGCTGTCCATGTGTTTGTGTTGGGAACAGAGCGCAGCCATGTTAGTTAACCGCCAGTTAACCGCCTGAGGTGGGTTAAACGAATGGGAGGATCAGCCAGATTATAGGGGTCAAAGGTCAGGGGTCAAACTGACTTCCGCCTCCGGGAGCAACATCCTCACCTCCAGGCGGCGGCTCTGACAGCGGCCTAGTTTGTGAAACGCCACGCTCCTGTTCTGCCTCCGCCGCCCTACTTTTTTCCCCCCACGCCGTCTGACCCGGGAGCTCGCTCTGCAGGATTCCTTCGGTGAAAACCCTGCCCTCCTCTTCCTCCAGGGGCCGTGGGGCAGGGGGCCGCCTGCATGAACCAACAATGGGCTCAGGCGGGGAACTGGTTTGGGGAGATCCCATCAGCTGATCCTCTGCGCGCGGAGCGGCGGTTTCAAGCGCGAAGGAGTGCTCACCTGGCGCGGTCGCAGCGCAAACTAGCGGGAAAATCGCGATCTGGAGGGGTTACTTATCCGCGACGATGGCGGTGGCGGAGAGAAAATGAACTTAATTCTGTTTGTCGTGAAAGAACGGCGATCGGTGCTCATTCTGTCCAGTCAGCCGCTGGAAAATCCCGAGTCAGCCGCTGGAAGCTTGTTCTGTCATTAAGCCCAGAAGCGTTTCCCTCGCCGGGTCCAAAGAATTAAAGGAGGGGGGAAAAAAAACCCTGACGTCATGACGAGGAAAGGCGGCGAGAGGGTTCCTCCAGAGGCCCTCGCCTCGGCCGGGACCGGGTCTGCGGACCGGTTGACCCCGAAGGGTTTGTCAACACCATCCCAGCCTTTAAAATGTAAATAGCAAGAGTGTGTGTGTGTGTGTGTGTGTTGCTGTTGCTCGCCATCTGAGCGCTTCCTGCGGCGGCGAGGTGGTGAGAAGGACCAGAAAAGGAGAAGATGGGCGCCACCTGTCACCTTAAGGATGTGCTTCTCATGGAAGCAGGAAGTTGGGGTGATAGGATCACACACACACACACACACACACACACATCAATGCATGCAAGCTAATTCCAGGTGACCTCCTTCATGGTTGCCATGGTTTCTGCGTGACCTGGAAATCCTGGAAGTCCTCTGGACGCCCACATTCATGGAAAGCTATAATGTCCTGGGGGAGGAAACAAAAAAGTGCGTTGTCATGGAAACTGAGTGAGGCGTTCAGAGAAGGCCTTTTAGTCTTGTCTCCTCGCACAGTACGTGTGTGTGTGTGTGTGTGTTTACATACAGTGGTCTCCTCTACCAACACTGAACGCATGAGTGTGTGAGCGACCCGGCTGTAAAAGCACCCTGAGTGGTCAGCAGACTAGAAAAGCGGGATTGGAATGGTGTGTGTTTGGTGTGTTTGCTGCGCGCCGCAGCGTTACCAAGAGGATTTTACACCTGACTTCCACCGCCGCCGGGACGCCGGGCGCAGGAAGGGTCGCCCCCGTCGCGCCGACAAACGGTCGCCTCCTGTTTCGCCGCTTACAGGACCTCTCTTTTGTATCCCAGGAGTCGGAGTGTGTCGTCCCAGCTGAGACGGTGAAGCCCAACGCCGCCGCCGCCGCGCAGGAAGGTGTCATCAGAGGGTCAGGATGCCCATCCCTCCGCCGCCGCCGCCCCCGCCGGGGCCCCCTCCGCCCCCCACGTTCCACGAGGTCAGCCCCGAGCTCCGCCTCCCGACAAATAGGAAGTGGCGCCGTCTCTCCGTAGCATCACGGCGTCGCCGCGGGTTTTAATTTGTGGCTCCGCCCCCTTCGCAGGCCAACACCACCCCCCCCAAGCTGAGCTCCTCCGAGAGCAAAGGCAGAGGAGCGCTGCTGTCGGACATCTGCAAGGGCGCCAAGCTGAAGAAGGTCACCGCCGTCAATGACCGCAGCGCGCCTGTCATCGAAAGTGAGTCACCGCAACACACACACACACACACACACACACACAGGTGTAGGTAGTTAATATGTCATGGGGACTTTTGACCTTTGAGTAGAAAATGATTTGTTTGAATAATCTTATGGAGGAGCTGCTTCTCAGCTTCCAAACACCAGCATGAATGAGGAGGTGAAGGTGCAAACTCTCATTGCTCTGGAAGCTTTGAGGACCATCATCTCGCTGTCAGATGTTTAAAAATGTTTTTAAAACTTTACTTCTCAGAGTCTGGAGGAGGAGGAGGTGGAGGAGGAGGTGGAGGTGGTGGTTTTGGAGGTGGAGGTCCGATGGGAATGGGAGGTCTGTTCCAAGGTGGCGTGCCAAAGCTGCGCCCAGTTGGAGGTAAATAATAGTACCCGTGTGTGTGTGTGTGTGTGTGTGTGTGTGTGTGTGTGTGTGTGTGTGTACCGTCCACAGGGGGGCCCAAATCTTCATGACCTCCCGTCTCCTTCGTCCCGCAGATGGATCTGCAGGGGGTTCTGTGGGACGTCCGGCCCTGCGGCCCCCGGGGTCCCGGCCGTCGGCCCCTCGGCCCCCGACGGGTCGCTCCAGCTCGCCCTCCCCGGCCGGCCGTCCCTCCCCGCCGGAGCAGCAACGCTCCCACCGCCCGTCGCTGCCGGACATCTCCCGCCCTTCCGGCGGAAGCTCGTCCTCCTCTTCCTCCTCCGGCGGCGGGATGAAGCACAGCACGTCGGCCCCGCCCCCTCCGTCGCCCTTCAACAGAGGCGGGCGCAGCAACGCCCCGCCGGCCCCCAACCAGAAGGCGCCGTCTTCCTCCTCCCACAGCCGGGAGAAGCCCCTCCCCCCCACGCCCAACCGAGGCCCCGCCCCTCCCGGCGCCGTCAAACCGCCGCCGTCTTCCAGCCGCCCGCCCACCGGCGGTTCCTCCGCGCCCCCTCCCCCGCCGCCGTACCGGCCGCACACGTCTCTGACCAACGGGCCGGCCCCCGGCGAGGTGTTCGGGGCCCCCGAGCTGCCGCAGCGCCACAACTCCCTGCACAAAAAACACACGCCCGGCGGCGGCGGCGGCCAGGGGCGCAGCCACGCCCCGCCGCCGCCGCCCTCGCTGTCGTCCTCACCCCAGCAGGGAGGGAGGCCGCCGCCGCCGGCCAGAGAACCTCCAGGACGCAGAGCAGGTACTAAACACACACATACATACATACATACACAGTCAGCTTGACCTTTGACCTGTGATGTCATCGCTGCGTGGGACATCTGTGTGTGTTTACATTTTCATTAGGAGCATTAACATTCCCACTGCGGTGATTCGGAAACACGGACGCTTTGACACACGGTGCCCTGTGCGTGTGTGTGCGCACGTGTGTGTGTGTGTGTGTGTGTGTGTCCACCAGATGGGAAACATGGGTTTGATATTAAGTGATTTCTGGGCTGCTCTTGAACGGCGGCCAATGAACAACCCGCTTCGGAGATGGTTTACCTGGGTTTATTAGCCCCGACCACGTCCAGAGGGGAGTGTGTGTATGTGTGTGTGTGTGTGTGTGTGTGTGTGTGTGTGTGCGCGCACGAGTATGTGAAAGAGTGACAGGAGGTATTTTCATGCCTAGAACAACAACATGTCCGTTAACCCGGAACCGTCTGACTCATGCCTGCGTGAATTGTTTTTCCTGTTGTTGTTTCGCCGCCACTTGGCGGCGTCCATCCATCCGTCCGTCCGTCCGTCCGTCCGTCCGTCCGTCCGTCCGTCCGTCCATCCGTCCGGGTGCGAAGGCGGACACGGCGAGGCCCGACTTTTTCGGCGTGTGTCATGATGAGACGTGCAGCTGCTCCCGTTTGTTTGGGGGAAATGAAATGTTCTGAGGTGGACGGCCAGCAGGAAGCGGCCGGTCGCAGCTGACGTGTGTGTGTGTGTGTGTGTGCGGGTGTGTGTGTGTGTGTGTGTGTGTGTGTGCGTGCCTCTGCATGTCAAGGCTTGACCGGTGAGATGCCGGAGAGATGACGCCGGGTTATAAGATGCCTCCGTGTCTGTCGAGTGTGTCGAACCAGAAAGCTCCTCCTGGCCGAAGAACCCGGGCGGCGGGAAAACATGGCCGCCGCCATTTGCAAGCGTACAAACAGGAAGGCGCTTGTTAACCGAAGCTCGCTGTTGTGATTGGACGCCACGAGGCCTCCTGGTTTCTCTGCATTCCTGAAGCCCTGTGGAATATTCCAGCATTCCTCCTCTATACAACCCCCCAACACACACACACACACACTGGCTTGCCGCCGCATCAGTGTCTCATACCTTCACTCCATGGATGCTCCATTCGTCTTTGGTTGTTTAGAACTTGACACAAACACACACACACACACACACACACACACACACACACACACACACACACACACACACGAATCTCTGTCGGGACATTGCCAGCATTTGGTTTGCATTAGTGCCCCGCGCACACACACACACACACACACACACACACACACACACACACATACACATACACATATACAGGCGGTGACCTTTTCCACATCAAACCGGCTGGTTGTAAAACAAAGACGGCTCAGAAGTTTTTTCTCGCCGTGGCGTGCGGGGCCCTGCCGTGGAACGCCGGGGACGCAAATCACGTCCGGGCGGCTCTCATTGTTCGCGGAGGAGAATCCTGACGGTGTATCCATGGCAACCAGCGGCCGGAATAAACGGCTCTTATTGCCGCGCGCCTGTTGACGCCGTTTCTGGAATCGTAATTGAGCGCGGCGCACGGCGAGCAGGTTTGTTTTGACTCGGACTTCCTGCGCTTCCTGAGCGCCGGCCCCTTTGGGGCTTCTGGCCCCCGAAATGCTGATCGTTTGCTTTTTTTTTTTTTTTTTTTTTTTCATTTTACGGCTTCACGTAACTTCACGTGAACTGAAACGGGGGTAAAACACTGCATGAACAGGGTCGCACTCTCAGATGTCCCAGCTTCCTGAAACGTAGCAGCATATGAATTGTGTGTGTCTGTGTGTGTGTGTGTGTGTGTGTTCAGCTCCCCAGGTTCCCCCTCCCGGGTCTCGCAACGGCAGCCGCGACGCCCCGCCTCCCCCGCCGCCGTACCGCGGCCACAGCTCCCTGACCTCGGAGTCCCACAGCCGAGGCGGGAAGCCTCCTCCTCCGCCCTCCTCTTCCTCTTCCCTGTCCTCGTCCCGCACGCCGGCCGGGCCGCCGCCGCCGCCGCCGCCCATCCGCAACGGCCACTCCTCCATCTCCTCCTCCAAGTCCATCCTAGGTGAGTTGGTCCCTCTCGTCGTCGTGGAGATTGAAAGCGCAGCCTCTGAAAAAGAGGAGATTGTCAAATGACCCCTGGCGGCCTTTCAAAGCTGGAGTTCCTTCATTGCAACACACACACACACACGGTGGTGCCTTGCCAGGCGTTCAGGGTCTAGTCTGTGTGTGTGTGTGTGTGTGTGTGTGTGTGTGTGTGTGTGTTGACCTCATGACTCGCTCTGGCGTTAATAGTCGAGCCCCCGTTGTGTTTCTCCCTCCGCAGACGATTTTGAATCCAAGTTCAACTTCCACCCGGTGGAGGACCTGCCGCCGCCGGACGAGTACCGCCATTTCAACAAGGTCTATCCCAGCAAGAACAACAAGGGTACGCCCGCCGTGTGATCGCCATGGCAACGGGGGTTCCATACCACTAGGAAAACATAACGGCGTGTGTCTTGAGCCAAAATGGCGGCACAGGGATCAACCTCGGCGCTATAGGGAGGGCGGGGGGGAAACAAACACACCCGTCTCCATAGCAACCTGACCTCTCTGGTCTCTCCTTCCGTCCACAGCCACCATGAGAGGAGCGCCTCCCGCGCCGCCGGTGGGGAGGTGAACGGACGCCGCTCGCCAACTTGGACTTTCAGTCAGCTGACCCTCGGTCGGGGGCCGGAGGGGGCGCCGGACTCACGGGCACGCACCCACGCCGACGCCACCGGCTGGAAATGTAAACACTCGACGCCACGCAGGTTTGACCTTCGGTTTTTTTTTTTGCACGGGAACAAAATGAGGAAAAAAAAAAGAAAAAGAAAAAAAAAAAAAACTCCCGGAGGCTCCGCCCCCTCCCACTGCTGACTGGACGGGAAAACGGCGCCCTGTCCGGCGCCACATATCAGGACCAAACCACCACTTCCACACCTGCGCATTCCACGTCCTCTCTTCTTTTTTGTTTTGTTTTTTTTTTTCTTTACGCATATTCACGCCGATATATCGGGGATTTTCATGATTCTGAGTAACGACTTTTCTCTTTCTGGGTGTCGGGATTTGATTGGCGGGAAGCCGAACGGCGTAAAACGGCGGGGTTTTTTCGGCAGGTTTTTCTTCCCCGCGCCACTTAAACGCCATGAATGCGGGGCTTATTGACGGTTATTATGGGGTGTTGTTGTTGTTTTTTTTTTTTTTTCTACATTTTTATTTTTGTAGTTGTGAATTGCGGCACCGATCGCGTTTGATATCCACACTCCCAGTGCCAAAAGCGAGCGGAGACAAGCGAGCCGCCGCCGCCGCCGCCGCCGTCGCCGCCATCGCAGCAGGTTTCCTTAGATTCTCGCACTATAACTTTTTAACATTCCCTCTGTTTCTCACGGACGAACGGCAACCCGGGGAGTTTTGGCCGACAGGAAGCTGCGGCTGGTGGAGAGTTCATTTTTTTTTTGTTTTTCCAAGAGGACAGGTGAAGTCCTTGTTTTGGAGTGTGTGTGTGTGTGTGTGTGTGTGTGTGTGTGTATGTATGATGTCTCCATGCACAACGCTCACTCAGGCACTTAACCAGCAGAGAAGCCTCGGCTTCCGACGATGTAACAGGAAGCGGCGTGCAGACTTTGCTCTCTGTTTCCCTGCGATGACGACGCATCGAGAACAAATCCAACTTGGAAAAAAAAAATCCCGGCTTTAAAAGCAAAATACGAAAATTCTCAAACGCGCATATCAGGAAGGGAAAGTCGTCGGGAGGAAAGCAGAGAAAAAAAAGGGTCCGGGTTTCCACGATCATTCCGGCGAAGCTCCTCTTCCTCACAAACGGGCTCCGTTCCGGGTCGAGCGGCCCGGCTGCCGAGCCCCGGGGTTTATAAGGGATTGTTTTACAGGATTTTGTTCTCCCAGCTGGGCTCCGGTCCCGGTCCAGGACCCTCCATCACCCCTTAGAGGATGAAGATGATGATGATGATGATGTTTGATTGCTATGCAAGGAGCTGTGTGTACAGATGCTAGTTGGTAGCGGCTAACCAAAAATGAAAGATTAAATAAAAAAAAAAATAAAAAAAAGGAACACTTAAGTGCCAGAGAACTTTTAACTTTTAGCAGAAAGAGGTTCCTCGACTCTAAAACGCTCACTCCATTCTGTACAAAACTAAAAGGTGCCATTCGGAACGGCGACGCAGCGCCTCCCGCTGCTCTTTTTGCCTTATCGCCCTCGTCCTGTCACTCCCATCGGTACCAGGTTTTTCAGGGAGGAGGGAGGATGACGGCGCAGTCAATACGAATTTTTATTTGCAGATGCAATAAGCGTTGTACGTTTTCCCGCCAGGACGATGGTAACCGTAGTGATCGATCTATTTTTTATGTTGTAAAAACGCTGTAATATAGGAAAGAAATGATTAAGAGTTATAATGAGGTTCCCGGTTGGTAGCACTCCTCGGGCTGAGGTGGGAGGGAAAAGGGGGCATGCTTGAGAAAGATGGGATGATGATGAAGAAGAAGAGGAAGAGGAAGAGGGGTCACCTCATCACACGTGTTCTCACCTCATCCACTTCCAGCAGTTAAAAAAAAAAAAACACACAAAAAAACCCTGTGGTCATTTCATGTTAATCAACCATGTTTTTATCAGCTGAAATAATTTTGAATAAATATATTCCTAATGGGGGAAAAAGGGTAAATCACTGTCTTGGTCTGTTTTTTCTTTTTTCCTGCTTCAGGTGTGTGTGTTCAGAATTTAACTAAATACAACCCCGATCTGGAAGTATGACAAGTGAATCGAACTTTATATTTTTATTCACCGCTTTAAGGAAAAATATCATGGTCAGCTCACATCCGACGCAAAACTTAATGAATACAAATCTAGATACATGAGCTCGATCGATATATTGATCAAAACGCCGTATTTCTCGTTTTTGCGCCGGAAACTCGCTAGAATGGTAAACAATACATTTCCCGGGAAAATTATTCCGCCAAAACAGAGCTGGACCGAATTTCCCGCCCCGCCGGGGGCTCGCGAATCGGCTTACACAGACGTCAGATCCGTATCCGGCGCCCGACCAATAAGCGTCCGCACGCGCCAGAGCGCCGAGGAGCTGCGGACCAATCAGAGAGCGGTGGCGGGAAAGATAGCTGGTGGAACCGGAGGCACGGAGAAGCATTTTGGCGCAACTTTCGGATTCATTTGTGAGAAGAAGCAGTGGAAGAGCTTTATCTAAACTCAGCGCAGAGGTAAACCCCCGCTAACATGCTATTCACTAGCATAAAATGATCATATTTTAGTATTTAAGTCATATTTTAGTATTTAAGTAGGCAGATTCATTCACCGATGTTTGCTATGTAGCCAAACCCGTCGTCGTCCTAGGCTGGCGTCGCCGTCCTAGTATCTGCTCGTCGCTTATTTTATACAAATATATATGTGTGTGTGTGTGTGTGTGTGTGTGTGTGTGTGTGTGTGTGTGTGTGTGTGTGTGTGTGTAAAAAATAACGAGGCAGTCACATGTGTATTGTCTTAGATAGCCATTTTAGTGCCATCTGATAAAACGCCGTCGTGTCTTCCGACCCCGATTTGATGCTAACATTTGCGAGGACGTAAACCACCTAGAAAAAAAAAATGTATTTAAATAATTAAAACTCCTTTCTGGTTCTAAAAGTTTCTTTTAACATTACGTTTCATTTACCTGTGAACACACGAAGGTGTTTTCTTTGGCGCTTCAGAGCCCAAGCGACGAGACTTGGGGAAATCTCGCGATATCTGGTGCCACTATAAACACTGAAACGCTATTAGAGTACAAATCTTTGACCGTGAAACCACTAGCGTTACTTTGAATGTTTGCTAGAATTTACTTCACTAAACTATCCTTGCAGTGACGAATAGGAAGAAAATTTTCTTTATTTGTTGGTTTGTTCCAGGTCAGACCCAGGATGCCCAGCACTCGCTCTCAGGTCCGGGCCCAGCCCACCCTGTCCTTCCCCCGGCGCAAATCCTGCAGGGCGCCGGTCGTCTCCAAGGAAACCCAGCAGAGGAAGTCGCCGACCAAACCCGAGCTCCCCGTCACCCGGATCCAAGTCGGGCCGCTCTCCCCCAGAAACTCCCCGAGCAAACCCGGCTTCCTGTCGCCTCAACGCCACGACGAGCGGCTTCCCCTCAGCCCTCGGAAACGCACAGGTAGGAGCCTCCTCGCCGCCCGACGGGTTCAAGAAAATCTTTTTTTAATTCAAATTTCTTCTCCAGGCGACGATAACGCCCGCAACCTGCAAGGCTCGCCGCCCAAGCAGAGCCGACCGTCGCCGCGAAAGCTCACCTTTGACGAAAACTCGCCGCCGTCGGCTCGTCGTCTGCCATCGCCGGGGAAGCGACGCGACACGCCGACAGGAAGTCCAAAATCGGCGGCGCCGGTTCGGCTGTTTCCTGAAAGTAAGTACGGGAAGTTCACACATCGGGGAGGAGAAGAAGAAGTTACGCATGTGATGTCACTTCCTGTTCCCCGCCCTCCGCAGAGTCCAGGTTCCAGAGCGTGAAGCGGGTTCTGCACACCGCCATCCCGGAGCGCCTCCTCTCCCGGGAGGTAGAACGCGCGTCCATCCGCTCCTTCCTGGAGGACGACGTTCTCCGCCGCCGCCCCGCCAGCCTCTACATCTCCGGGGCGCCGGGGACGGGGAAGACGGCCTGCTTCAGCTGCGTCCTGCAGGAGATGAAGGTGACGAAGCGGATGTTCCGATTGGTCGGCGGACCCGTCATGTGACTAACCGACCCGCTCGCTCGCCTCCCTCCCCGCAGGAGGATCTCGCCGCCGTCCAGACGGTGATGGTGAACTGCATGAGCCTGCGGAGCGCCCACGCCATCTTCCCCCTGCTGGCGGAGCGTCTGCGAGTGAGCGGAGGCCAGAACGGTCTGCGGAGGTTCCTGACCGAGCCGGGGCCGCCGGTGTGAGTCTCCGGACGTGAAAGAACGTGTTCTGGAAAGTTCCGCAGTCAAACAGGAAGTGACGGCTCCTCCTCCTCGCAGGCTCCTGGTTCTGGACGAGATGGACCAGCTGGACAGTAAAGCCCAGGATGTTCTCTACACCGTCTTCGAGTGGCCGTTCCTGCCGGGATCCCGGCTCCACCTCGTCGGTGAGACGCTTCCCGCCGCCACCTCTTCCCCGCCGCCGCCGCCGCTTCCCGTCTGACTTTTTATTTCCGAAGGCATCGCCAACGCCCTGGACCTGACGGACCGCGTCCTCCCCCGCCTGCAGGCGCGGCCGCACTGCCGCCCCCGGCTGCTGAACTTCCCCCCGTACAGCCGGCAGGAGCTGGCGGCCATCGTCCAGGACCGGGTCTCGCGGGTAAGCCCCGCCCACTCCGCTCCTCGCCACGCGTCCGGACGGCGTGATGTTTAACTCCGGTTCCCCCGCCAGGCGTCCGCGGACGGGCTCCTGGACGCGTCCGCCGTCCAGTTCTGCGCCAGGAAGGTGTCGGCCGTGTCTGGAGACGCCAGGAAGGCCCTGGAGATCTGCAGGTACTGTTAGAAAAAAAAATATATATATTTCTTATCTTAATGAAGATGTTCATATTCATCGCCATGGCAACCGCCTGAGCGCAGAGACGTAACCGTCGTCGTCAAGCCTCGCCTTCCGTTTAGCTTTTAGCCCGCGATTATCCAGATTTTCTTTCTGCAGTTCGATTTAATGTTTGCGCCGACATATTTCACCGCTTCAATCTGCAGAATGTTTTTATTTTGAGGGCGTTTGTGTTCAGTGTTTCTCTAAATTAAGAGTTTCCGTGGGAGTTTCCGGCACGCAAGACTAGAACGCACTTTCGCGGCTGTGAAATGACATATTTTAACAGTGCAATGACGATTTGCTGGTTAAAAAACTTCACTAGAACAATTAAGCTCAACGCTCTCCACATTTTACGGTAACAAATGTAACTTAATGTAAAGTAAATGTAACGACTCCTGCAACTTAATTGTATTCAAATCCATGATGTTACATCTGCATTTGTTGCATCAACTTTTCTCCTCCTGGATATTTAGGGATTATTTTTCAATTCCGCTTGTTGAAAATGGTAACATGATCGGCATGAATTGTGGGAAATGTAGCACTTTTATCTCTTATTTTAGGACAATCAGACCTTTTGTTTTTTGTAAAAGGTAGAGTTGCCACTTTTATTTTATATAAAGTCCATTTTTCTTGGAAAAGCCTACATTCCACATCCACTTTTCTCTTTTTTTGACAACATTATCTTGCTGTCAAGGCTGTCGGGTCCAACGCAAAAGCAGTAATATTACTAAAAATTAGTAAAAATGAAATTTATAATTGCTAAATGAATGGTAGAAGTAATTATACCTATAAAGAATATTGTATAATGTGTATCTTGTCATGAGATTTTGTAAGAATGTTTGTGACTGTCAAAGAACCTGTTCTAATAAATGTTAAAAAATAAAAAGAAAGAAATGTATACACCGGGAAGCTGCTTGCTACCATTTGCTGTAAGTTGCCAGTCACATTGTGTTCTGCCACGTTGCTAACAGCGCCTAGCAAAAAATTAGGAACTGCATTTTATTTTATTTTATTTAAAAAAAAAAAAAAAAAAAAAAATTTTTATTTATTTATTTATTTATTTATATATTTTTTTTTTCAAATTGTAGATTTATTCCACGGGCCGGGTTGGACCCCCTGGCGGGCCAGCACCGGCCCGCGGGCCGTACGTTTGACACCCCTGCTCTAAACAGTACCGCAGGGTCGCTAAAACATACGTCATACTTGAGTATAAGTCAAAAAATAAGCCAAACCATGAAAAAAGGTGTGATTTAGAGTCGGAAGAAGACAGTAAATGCAATAATAAGTAAATCCGGAAAACCTCATTCATTCCCACGTCCCCCCCCAGGCGAGCCGTGGAGATGGTCGAGTCCGAAGAGAAGCGGAAAGCCGATGCGGGTGAGTGATCTGCGTCCGAAGGTGGTCGTCGTTTGACCAGAACGCGCCTCCAGATCTTCACCTGTTCCCGCCCTCTCCTCAGGGTCGAAGGTCAGCGTCCAGCAGGTGGCGAGGGTTCTGTCGGAGGTTTACGGCGACCGGATGGCGTCGTCTGGCGGCGCCGCGGAAGGCGAGAGCTTCCCTCTGCAGCAGAAGCTGCTGGTGTGCTGCCTGCTTGTGATCGTCCGCGGCGGAAAAAGCAAGGAGGTGCTGCTGGGGAAGGTGAGTCCACACTCATGCGCAAACACACACACACACACGGGTGGGAAATGACGACGAGTGTGTGTGTCCGCAGCTGCACGAGGTTTACAGTCGCCTGTGCGCCCAGAGGCAAGTGGGAGCCGTCGGGCAAAGCGAGTGCCTGTCGCTGTGCTTCCTGCTGGAAAGCCGCGGGATCTTTTCCCTGAAGAAGGCCAAGGAGGCTCGCTTCACCAAGGTGAGGCCGCCACTGAGCGCGGACGAGAAGATAAAGTTCCCGTTTCCTAACCCCGGTTTTGCACCGTCAGGTGTTCCTGAAGATCGAGGAGAAGGACGTGGAGAACGCGCTGAAGGACCGGACGCTAATGGGAAGCATCCTGGCTGCCGGCCTCCCATCCTGACCGCCGGATATGCATTTATATTTTTCTCATTTTTGCTGAGAATCTGTACAGTTAATTTTTTTCCGATTTTTATCATTTTTTTTTTTTTTTTATGAATTGCTGTTATTTTTCTTTTTTTCCCCCGACGGCATCCGTTTCGGTTTCACCGGACCGTTAACGAATAAACGCGTGAAAGGTTGGAAAACTTCGGCTCCCGTCTGCTTTTCAGAGACCCGACAAATTCGCTCCTTCGACGCCAAGCCGTCTTTGTGTTGTCATGTGACCCGCTGATCCTCCGGCGGGTCACATGACCCTGTCGTGTGTCCTGATTGGATTAGTTTTAGCTGCGGCTGCAAAGGTCACACAGGTGGAGACTTGCAGTACCGAGGCCGGCCACTAGGGGGCATCAAAACTCACTTTCCGATTAATCAATACTGAATCAATCACTCCAGAGTTTTTTTATTTATTTTATTCAAGTGTCTTTATTCACCGGAAGCCTTCGAAGATGAAAATAGTGTTTATTTGATACAAAGTGTGGATGTGGCTCACAGGTGACCAGAAAGGACGCCCTCTGATTGTCTCCATGGCAACCACCAGTGACCTTTGACCTCGTCTCAGCCCCACCCGCAGTGTGTACCCCTTCCACTGGGGAGCGCTGTCCACCGGCACGGATGTGTGTTTCAGGTTACTTTCACACGTCGGACTTTTCCAGTGTTTTTTATTAAAAGGAAGAAGGTCAGTCACTTCCTGTTTTTTTGTTGTAATTTTTTTTTTTTTTTTTTTAAACAAAAACTGATAGTGAAACATTCAGTGAAACATTCATGGTGGATTTTTTTTTTTCCCTTTTTTCCAAGTCCGTTCCCGCCTGACATTTACATCCATGGGAACTGTAATTTTTTAAATTTATTTATTTTACTTTTTTTTCTTTAAT
Organism: Fistularia commersonii; assembly: GCF_037954325.1. NCBI lineage: Eukaryota > Metazoa > Chordata > Actinopteri > Syngnathiformes > Fistulariidae > Fistularia > Fistularia commersonii. The sequence continues at coordinate 4,923,390 of NC_141295.1, read as the reverse complement.
TTACTGGAAAGACGAAGGACGGAGCGATGACGGGACAAAACGGTGGCTGAGTTTGTGGAAACAGAGGCTCCGGAGGATGAGTAAATAAATAAGTAGCTTAAATATTTGATGAATAGAATAAAGAGCTTTTTTTCTGCTGCAGGAAAAGGTGACTATGGAGCGGTTACAAGGAGGAAAAAACGGATTATTACTTAACTAAATGTAACTTCTGTTTTTTTTCATGTCCTCTAGGGTGTTAGCAAGATAGCATGTTAGCACACCGGAGCCGAACCCGCTGAAACCAATGGGATCGACGGAATTGAGACGCGTTAGAACCGGGTTTGGGGAATCAGGTGACGACGCCGGCCAATCAGAGCAGAGGACACACACACACACACACACACTGTGTGTGTGAATTGAACTTAAATGTGTCCAGGTTGCGTCTAACCCGAAATGTAAACACCCGGCGGACATATTGGTTCGGACTCGACGTGCAACTTAAAGGACTTGAATGTATTTGTTCTTTAAAGCAAAAAAAAAGAAAAGAAGCCCCGCCCACTTCCTGATGGCGGCGAGGCCTCGGCCGCCCTCGCCGCTCTAACTGAGTCGGGCGGAGAAGCAGCGCATGTACTCCGTCACCCAGCGGTCGTCGCAGGGCGCCACCGCCGCCTGCCTCGTCTTCTCCAGGTCGGCCGAGCGCGCCCGCCGCCGCCGGTCCGGGTCGGAGCTCCGCTTGCGAGCCATCGGAGCGAGCGCGTCCACCTGTAACGCCAAACCCCTCCATTATTGATGGCGGCGTCCGATGTCCCGCCGCTCGTCTCCGATGTCGGAGCGGCGGCGAGTTTCCTCTAGCAGTCTGAGTTTGGCTATTTTCACTTTTATTGATTCAGTTCAAAGTGGGGGTTCAAATTAAAAATTTATAGATAAAAAATATACAGTTAAAAAAGAAACAACGTTCGGCCGGAAATCGAATGAATCGAAAATCAAAAAGAATTTTGGGAAGGAAAATGAGTTAGAATTTAAAGGTGAATTATTTTGCTTTATAATGGTGTGAACACAAAACATTTAAAATTATATTGCTTATCTAGTTATTATTATTGTACAAATATAATATATGATGATTTTTTTCTTGAGAACATTTTGTATGATGCAGATAATATTACGCACACATATGAATATTAATACACATACATATATATATAGATATATACATACATATTAATACATGCTATCCATTGTTACCTGTTTTATTCTGCCACACAGATTATACTTTTAGGTGTATGTATATACTATCACATATACCGTAATTTGTTACATACACTTACATATATGTACGCGACTGTCAGAAAATGAGAATATTGTGATAAAGTGCTTTATCTTGTTTATCTTGAGTTTGACTATTTTCACTTTGATTCATTTCAGCTCAAAGGGGGGGGTTCAAATTAAAATTTAAAAAATAAAAATATACAGTTAAAAAAAAAACAAAAAAAAAAAACGTTCGGCCGGCAATCGAATGAATCGAAAAATCAAAAAGAATTTTGGGAAGGAAAATGAGTTAGAATTTAAAGGCGAATGTATTTGTTTTATAATGATGTGTAACGGTGGTGACCTTTGACCCTGTCCTCGCTGCTCTGGACGCGACCCCTCACCTCGGTGTTGGTCCAGTCCAGTCGTCCCGACGACCAGCGGCCGTCCTTCCCGCTGGAAGGCGGTTGGCTCTTTGCTCGCTGCGGTTTGGGTTCGTCGGGCGGTTGGTCGTGGCGGCGAGCCGGCTCGGAGCGCGGAGCGCGGCGCCGGTGACGTCGTTTCGGCGGCGGCTTCGACGGCTCCCCGTCAGAAGAGTGCGAGTCGGCCGGCCCGTTGTCCGTCCCCGTGTCCTCCGAGGGGACGGCCGGCGCCGCCGAGCCTCCGCCGCCTTCCTTCTCGCCATTTTCCGCCTGGAGTCCGTCTGGAAGAGGAAGACCGGTGAATTAACAGACCAGATTCAGGATTCACTTCCTCTTCCAGGGCTGGAAAAGGAAGTGAAGGCTGGTAAAGTTTTATTTATTTATTCTTTAAATTGCAAGGGGAATATAATATGTATTTAACTTGGTGGTTCACAGGGAATCTCAGACGTCAATCTGTATATTTTTTCGGTCGTTGGATTTTTCCATAAATCATAAGTATTTTTTTGTAGAATTCAAAATCACTTTTGCATTCTGTTTTTGTGAATGAAGAACTTGGCCAGGCCTAAAATAACATTGACACAGAGTTCATCTGTTATGTTGCTTAAAAGTAAACCAAATGTTATATCATCTCTTGAGAAGGAAACTGGTGACGATTGGAAATTATCTTTAACCCATTTTTGAGTTTTAGCCCAAAAGCCCTGTAGTTTTTCACATGAGAAAAATATATTGTCTGTAGTTTCAATGTTGTCTTCACAAAAGGTACAAATATTATATTCCAATATTAAAGCGTACGAAGGCTGGTAAAATTCAAAACAGGAAGTGAAGGCCACTGAGATTTGATACAGGAAGTGAAGGTTGGTTAATTGGAAACAGGAAGTGAAGGTTGGTAAATTGGAGAAAGGAAGTTAAGGTTGGTTAATTGGAAACAGGAAGTGAAAGCCACTAAAATTGGAAACAGGAAGAGAAGGTTAATTGGAAACAGGAAGTGAAGGTTGGTAAATTGGAAAAAGGAAGTTAAGGTTGGTAAATTGAAAACAGGAAGTGAAGGTTGATAAATTGGAAACAGGAAGTGAAAGCCACTAAAATTGGAAACAGGAAGTGAAGGTTGGTAAATTGGAAAAAGGAAGTTAAGGCTGGTGAGGTCAAAAACAGGAAGTGAAGGCTGGAGAAATTAGAAACAGGAAGTTATGGTTGGTTAATTGGAAACAGGAAGTGAAGGTTGGTAAATTGGAAACAGGAAGTGAAAGCCACTAAAATTGGAAACAGGGAGTGAAGGTTGGTAAATTAGAAACAGGAAGTCCAGGTTTGTGAAGCTGGAAACAGGAAGTGAGGGCTGGCAAGGATACAAACAGGAAGTGAGGCCTGGTAGAAACACAAACTGAATGGAGCTTTTTAAGCCCCGCCCCCTGCTGAGATGGAGTCCAGCAGGAAGTGGAAAGGTGGGAACCTTAATAGTTGAGATGTCCCCTTCAGATCCCAGACCTGGACGTTCCGCTCACCTGAAGGCGGGTCGGCGCCGGCGTCCTCCACCGCCGCCGTCTCCTCCTCGCCAGGGTCCCCGTCGGCGGGCGGTGACCCCGGAGCGCCGGCCTTCAGCTCCGACAGCTTCTGCCTGACCTCAGAGGACGGCGCCGCGACGACGGACAGCGGCGCCACCTTGCTTCTGCTCAGCCGGGGGGTGGACCAGCCGCTGGAGTCGGACACGCCGTCCCAGCCCTCCCAGAACCAGGGCCGGTGGGCGTGTTCCATTAGCCGCCGCCGCAGGCGGTACTTGACGGAGTCCTCGTAGCTCTTGGAGAACGTCTCCCACTTCGGGTCCCGGAACTTCTTCATGTATTCCGTGCGGATCTTCTTGGTCACCATGGTGACCGCTGGTGCTCCTGCCAGACGACGGGAGGAAGTGGAAAAAGTCAGGATGCTTCCAGAAGGTACGGCAGCACAGAACACAAAACATTTAAAATGATATTGTTTTATCGACTTATTATTATTATTTTTTTTTTACAAATATAATATATGATGATTTTTTTCTTGAGAAACCGTAGTATGATGCAGATAATATTACACACACATATGGATATTCACGCACATACATATTAATACATGCTATCCATTGTTACATATTTTATACTGCCACATATATACATACTTTTAGGCGTATGTATATACTATCACATATACTGTAATATATTATATATGTTTACATGTTACAGTTACATATATGTACAGGACTGTCTCAGAAAATGAGAATATTGTGATAAAGTTCTTTATCTTCTGTGATGCAATTACAAAAACAAAAATGTCATACATTTTTGGATTCATTACAAATCAACTGAAATATTGGAAGCCTTTTATTATTCTAATATTGCTGATAATGGCTTACATCTCAGGAAAACTCAAAAATCCTATCTCAAAATATTAGAATATGATGAATATCATGCATTACAGAAGATCAAGAACTTTATCACAATATTCTCATTTTCTGAGACAGTCCTGTATATACGCTGTTATATAAAGTTACGAAAATATCTGTTGTTACATATATACATATATATGTAAAAATAATGTTTTAGTAACTGTATGCTTGAAAAAGGTAGGAAGTGGTGTGACAGTATAAAAATAAACACAATCAGCAGGATTATAATTCTGAATCAAATTCCAAAAAGGGAAAATCTTAAAAATCAATCGTAGCTCCGTAAAATCTCGCGAGAGCGGAAGCTCATCCCGATTTGGGGCTGGGTTAATGACGTCATAGCCACCTAATCAACGTGAGGGAGCCCACTTCCGGTAGTTTTGAGCCACTTCCGTAAATAAACAACGCACGGGGTGCTTGCCCGTAGGTGACGTCACGCAGACAGGTGTTCCTCAAGCCCCGCCCCCTTCTTCCCAATCCGGGATTACACACGGACCCGGATTAGGCTAATTGGCGTCTCCTTGCTGTCAATCGAAATTTGGCGCGGGTGCACGCGCGCCCCCCGGATCAAAGGGTACGGGAGTCCTTTCATCTCCCCCCCCCACCTTTTGATCTACCGATTTCTTGAATTCCGGTTGGCGGGCTCCCGCACGGCACGCCGTAGAAACGCGGCATAAATAAAATATTATATATATATATATATATATATATGTCTTCGCACCGTTTTACATCGGATATTGGAAAAAAAATCATTTTATTTAAAGAAAATAAATATTTTAAAGCAAAGAAAAAAAAAAACGTATTCTCCGCCGCCGTTCACCTGTCCGTTTGTAAACACGGTAAGGATTTGAATATCGACGTGGGGACGTCGATCCCCGCCAAAAAATTAAAAAAAAGGCTAAATTCGGTGTCACTCACCCGGAGCTCCTGCCACAAGTGTCCTCTACGTCCGGTTTTCCCCCGAGATCCCTCCGTTACCGACGAGCATCGCTCCGTTTTTCCCTCCGGCGGACCGAAAAACAGCAACGAGCCAGCGTCAAGCTCGATACCGTGTGGCCAGAGCAGGCCATTTCCGGTTTGTTTAGAGGGGGAAAAAAAACTACTTCCGCTACGACTGCGAAACGCGCAGTACAAACCCGCACTTGACGGATTTTTTTTTCTTCCGTTAATGTCAATATTTAGACTTTTTCTATTTATTTTGCCGTTAAGTACTCTCTTCAGATTCCAACCTTTAATTTTTCTAATTCATATAAAAAGAACTCTTGAGGAAGGACAAAGACAACTGCTGGAGTGTAGACAACAAAAAAAGAAGAGCCTTGTTTATTAAGTTATGCATCATAACAACAGCAGACATGGAGAACATGATGTAGTCGCTCCGTCCGTCGCTCGCCGCCGGCGCAACACGACCTCGCCGCTTCACCGGGTGTTCACCTGCAGAGGAAAAGCACACGTCAGCCTCCGGTTTGAACCCAGCTGCGTCCCCTTGCCCCGAGGGCGGGAGATCTCACCACGTCGTCGATCTTCAGGATGCTGCGCACCGTCTCGGTGGCGAGGGTCAAGGCGCTGATGGACACCAGCAACGGCTGCACCACCAGCTCCTCCAGGATGTTGGAGATGCCGCCCTGTCGAAGGGACACACGTCAGCGAACACAGGCTGAAGCGATCCGCCGCCGGCCGCACCTCACGTCGATTTCCAGTACCTTGCGGACATTGATGCCCGCCATCTTGTCTCCCTGGGCGTGCCTGTTGCGCAGCTCCGTCACCGTGCAGATGGGGTTGAGGCCGGCGTTCTCCGCCAGCGTGGAGGGGATCACCTCCAGGGCGTCGGCGTACGCCCGCACGCAGTACGCCTCCATACCGCCCAGGGTGCGCGAGTACTCGGCCAGGCGCACCGCCAGTTCTATCTCCGGAGCGCCGCCGCCGGCGATCAGAGCCCTGGAGTCATGAGGAGGACAGGTGAGTGTGTTAAAAAACCACCTGTGTGTGTGTGTGTGTGTGTGTGTGTGTGTGTGTGTGTGTGTGTGTGTGTGTGTGGGAGCGCTCTCCCTCTTGGCGAGTTGCAAAAAAACAACACACCCGGTGGGGGAGCGTTCCACTCTGCTGTTCCTCTGGTCGTTACGCTACTGCCGGAGGAGACGGTCAGGAGCGCCTTTGTCAGAGGACACACACCTGTGTGTGTGTGTGTGTGTGGTGTGATGTCAGTGGGGCGGCATGAGTGAACATATGTATTTTTACTGTACTAGAATAATTTGCACGGTAGTTGTGCAGAGTATTAGCTGTATTTTGTTTTTTTGAAGTGCAACAAACAAACCCCCAAGAGACACCATGGAAAAATATTTAACATTTAATATGAGAAGGAAAGTCACCCGAAAGCGAAGATGAGGAAATATGACGAGGTGTTTGTAGCGCTCGGCTTCACTGTGACTACGGTGGGAGTTGCAGCATCACGCTAGGAAAAGCTGCGCTCTGCAAAATGTTATTGTAACCATTAATCCTGACTTTATCATCTTGATATATATATAAAAAAAAAGCACATTTATTCATTTCTATAGGTTAAAGTGCTTTAAACTATTTATTGATTTGCTATCTATTTTTGTCACTCTATTTATATTGTTGTTTAGTTCTAGTTGTGTATTTTTTAGCCTCAGTGATGTCACGCATTTTCATCCCTGATGATCCTGTTGTTGTTTTCTGTCTATTCGTGGAATTTCATCTATGTCTTCTGCCTTTCTATTTATATTTATACTCCTATTTATTTCCTTTTTTGTGACATTATAGCTGTTATGCTGCTGTGACAAAGGAATTTCCCCTATGAAGTTCATCTTATACAATGCATATATTGTCTTGAGTTAATATTGCTGATCAATTTAAATTGTTCTTATTTATTTTATTTTTCAGTATGAAATGGTTCAGTAGGTCAATGGATGTTTATAGTTTAAATACAGATTTTTTTTTTATTTTCAGGAAACTTTATGCACTTGATCTTTTTCTGTTATAGGCTAAAAAAGTTATTATTTAACGATTATAAGGATACAATTTTACGCAGAGCTGCATATACAATAACTTTAAACACAAATGACACTATTTATAGTTGCGGCGGTGAATGACGGGGGCGCGAAATGTTTTCTTCTTCTTAAGAGAAAATAATTGACTTCTGGAGAACCTGTGCTCCACCCACCTCTTCTTCACCAGGCAGCGGATGACGCACAGCGCGTCGTGGATGGAGCGCTCCGCCTCCTCGATCACCAGCTTGTTGGAGCCGCGCACCACGATGCTCACCGTCTTCCCGGGGCTGGAGCAGCCCGTGACCTGGAAGCGGAAGCCGTCAGACGGGGCAGGAAGTCCGAAGGGCGCGTCCGACTCCTCGTCTTCCTCCTCACCTTGATCAGCTTGCCGGACCCGTCCAGGTGGACCTCCTCGGCCAGCTCCGCCGAGCCCAGCATCTCGGCGGTGAAGTGGTCGATGTGGGCGATGGGCTTGGTGCCGATGGTCTGCAGGGGGACGGAGGCGGACGGTTTAAGCAAAAAAAACAAAACAAAAAAAAAAACACAACAAAAAACGACGCCAACCCGAGTGTTTGGTTTAGCTTGTTAGCGTTAGCATCAGGAGCCCCCTTGCTGGTCGTCACCTTGCAGATGAACTCGATGTCCTCGCGTTCGATGTCCTTCACCACCATGATCTTCATCTTGTTGAGGAAGTGCAGGGCGAGGTCGCTCAGGGCGTCCCTGTGGCGACAGCGTGTTAGCGGAGAGGAAACGCCGTCCGCGGACCAACCGTCTCCGTTCCCTCACCTGAGGATGGACTTCTGGATCAGCAGCACGTTGCAGCCGGCCTTCTTGATCTGCTTGACCAGGTTGAGGATGTAGGCGCGCTCCTCCCGCAGCACGCGGTCCATCTGGGTGTAGTCCGACACCACGATCTGGTTGTCCATCTGCAGGTGGGAGACGCGCGGTGAGCCGGGGTCGCCGCCGGCGCGAACGGAGGAGACGGGATGTTCCGCGCACTCACGTCCGTTTTGGGCGGGGACAGGCAGAACTGGATCAGGCCGATCTTGGCCTTCTCCACGCGGGTCACGCCGGTGTTGGCCACCTTCTGGGTCAGAACCAGCCCGTCCACCAGCTCGCAGTCGTCGATGGTGCCGCTGTGGACAGACGCGCGCTAACGTCAGCTAGCCGGCTAACATACTCCAGCGCCGTCGGGGTTTCGCGTCTCACCCGAGCTTCTTGATCACTTTGATATCCTGCAGGTCCACGCCGGTGGCGGTGGCCGGGTCGATGACGCGCATGACGGCGTCCACGCTCATGGGCGCCAGCAGGCTGGAGTACTGCGACACCACCTTGGAGCACAGCGAGGTGGTGGCGCTGTTGAGCAGCGTCTCCCGGTCGCTCAGCTGCACCGGCCGGCTCATGGCCGTCAGCACCTCCACGCCTTTGTCCACCGCCTTCTGGAAGGACTCCGAGATGGTGGTGGGATGGATTCCTGAAGGTGGGGAGAACGGGGTGAGACGTCCGCGGGCCGCCGGCTCGTCGGGTTCGGGTTTCCCGCGGGGTCTCACCTTTCTGGAGCAGTTTGGAGCAGGCGTCCAGCAGCGCCCCGGCGATCACCACCACGGACGTCGTGCCGTCGCCGGCCTCGATGTCCTGGGCTTTGGAGAGCTCCACCAGCTGGAACACACGACGGGAGATGGACGTTAGCTCGGCGGAGCGCACAACACCTCCACGGCACAATCTGCGACCCTCCCACGGTGGAACGTACCATCTTGGCGGCGGGGTGCAGGACCTGCATCTGCTTCAGGATGGTGGCGCCGTCGTTGGTGATGGTCACGTCGCCTTTCTCATCCTGGATCTGGAGTGAACACGAGTTTTAGAGAGAAATCCAACAAAAGAGGGTGTCGCTTTTAGGAAAATGGGGCACTGACCATCTTGTCCATGCCTTTGGGCCCCAGGCTTGTTCTGATGGCGTCGGCGACGGCTGGGGGGGGGGAGAAACCAACATCAGCACCCTATCAAGAAGACTTTTAACCGCAACCTGCTCATTTTCTTCCACTGAGGATCAATTTAAAGACGTTAGAATCAATTTAATCGACAAGGCACCATCAGCTGACAAGCTGAGTCATCGCGCTTCTGCCAAGATGGTTGTCAAGCTGCTTCCTGCAGTCACACGCTGCAGAAACAATGAAGACAAACTTGAATTTTCGGGTGAAAATCGAGGTTGGAGGGATTAATCCCGCACGCCGATTTAACCGCCGGGTCGAGCGGGATTAATAAACAACGTCAGATTCCAGATCCCACGGAAATGCGAGCTTAAATTAGGAGTTCGTATCAATTTGGAGATAAAATGAATGGGGTTTTGACGGGAGGGCGTGAGTAACGGTGCCCTGCCGTGCCGTGCCCGGGGGGATGGAACCGAACCGGGTCGGACCGGACCGAGCGGCGGCACCTCAATCGAACCACAAAGTTAAATAATCCGAACTTACCCTTCGCGGCTGAGATGTTACTGAACCGGATCTGGGCCGGCTTGTCGCGGTCCACGTACGCCCCTCCTTTGTGCTTGCCTCCCGGGGAGACTCTCGGTACCGCCATCGTTTCGGGCATGGCAGGCTAGGACCGGACCGGAAAGGTCGGGAGGACTATCGGGAGCGGGACGGACGGGTCCCGGGTTCGGATGGCGCAGGTTTGGCTTCGGATGGACTCGGATTGGCGTTTTTCAGACCGACCCGGTTCAGAAGCTTCTAGAGCCGCCGGCTGGAGCGGAGAAGAAGGGCGCAGGAAGATGACGTAACCAGGAAGTACTATCCGATCGTCGAAATTACGTTTTTTGTTTTTTTTTTATTATCTATTTAAATATCTTTATTGCCAATTTTGACAACATTTACTTTGATTATTTAAAATAAAGGAAAAATAAATTATGTTTTGTCCAAAAGAAACAGGTTAGAATGAAAGTTTAAAGCCTTGTCGATCTGGGCTCGATTATTTCTGTCTGCTAGCGGTGACTCTGCGCAGGAGCACTTCGGGACGATGATGTGAACCAACTTCTAAAATTATTTTCAAACCTCTTCATCCCACCCGCTGTCTCACGTCTCGCTATCGGGTTTGTTTATTTTATTTTTATTCTGTTTTTGTGACTAGATATGTCCTTTTGCACGTTTTTGTTACACCACGTAAATAGCTAGTGCTAGCGAACTAGCTAATGAGCTAACTAGCATGTGGACCTGTCTGTCCTGATGGGGCGTCTGATGTAAACAGACAGCTCGACATGTTTTAATTTTCTATTTCTGCACGATATATAACTATTAGATTTAACTGTCTTCATCTTGAGGTCCAGATAAATGCTCAGAATGAAATCATCCTTTCATCTCAACAAGCTGCAGAAACCTAACCAGACCCCTGCATCCCCTTCACGGATGAAAACAGTGTGCATTTTCTCATGTTGTAGGATTATTGAACATTTTCGATGATTAATATAATACAGCAGAGTCAGTTAGCTGCTCTTCTCTTCTGGAGGAAATGGTACACATTCACACCTCTTCGTTTTGTGCAGAGGAGGCTACATGATTCGGTTATTTGTTTCCCAAGGCAAAGCTGACCTTTAAACACTGAATATTGAATTGTGGATTCAAGCCTCTCCAGCAGCCATGTTGCCGCTGAAGGAGAAAGACAAGCCCATTGTGCGGAAGCTGCTGTCGGCCGGCTGTTGCGCCCGGTGCGTCCTCAGGTTCTGCTGCGTCAGCGTTCACGCCGCCTACCGACAACCCCCGCAGGTGAAGACCACACCCGGGACACGTCCGCTAAGTAAAACGGCTTCTTCCGTCCCCCCCAAATCCTGAGCGACTTTCCCGCTCTGCAGGACACGATGAGGGAGCTTCGAGCGTTCATCGGAGAGCCGGCGGCAGTGGAGTCCGAGGGGGAAAACAGCAAATCGAGCGACGCAGCTCCCGAAGACCCACCGAGCAAGAAAGCCAAGATGGTGCTGGATGCATCGGCGGACCCAGCACCAGCGGGAGGAGGAGATGAAGAAGGTGTGTGTGTGCTCTGTCTGGGGATCCTGCAGCGCCTCTCCGACGCCTCTCGTGCTGTAAAGGTGGGTTTTCCCCATTTCCCCATTTCCTCGACCCGATTCCGGACATCCGACTGCATGGGCGCCCTGTCATGGCCGCTCCTCCGCCTGTGTCCCTCAGATCGCCGAGGCCGTGAAGGCAGAAAAGTACGAGTTCGACACGCTTGTGCTCTCCGTGTCCCTGCCGGCTCAGCTGTGTGTCCGAGAGGTGAGTGCGTGCGCACGCACGTGTGTGTGTGTGTGTGTGTGTCATAAAGGGGTCACCCCAGGCTGATGTACACACACCTATCTCTTCCTCCAGCACTCCTGTTGGCTCCATGTGAAGACAGACATCAGGTAAAGGTGTTTAGTTTCAATCGCAGTTCCTGATGACACCACAGGGTGTCAGGTCACCTGACTTGGACTTGTCTACCACACACACACACACACACACACACAGGGAGAAGAGCTCCGTCCTCACAAACGACGACGTCGTCCAGATTAAGGAGGCCTTCAAGTGGATCATGCAGGGCTTGGTTTCCAAGGAGCTTGGGGGCATTGCCGTGGTAACCAAGGTAGGAGACACCCCGTTAGTAATAGATGAAGGACCCTCCTCCATGAGCCCAAATAGTTGGTTGTCTGTATGATTGACAGCGGATGCATCTAGTTAAGCCCCGCCTCTAATGACCAGTGGGATTTGCTCCGCCCCCCACGCCACCCCACACCTGACCTGTTTCTTCTGCCTCTTTCCAGAGCGAGATGGAGGTCGGTGTGGAGTTCACCCACCCGGAGACGGACGCCGACTGCCACTTCCTGTGGGTCCCCAGAAACCATCGCTCAGACAAATGCACTCGTAACCATGGCAACGAGGAAAAAAAACAAAACAAACAACCATGGTGGTGACAAAATGTTTGTCTCCCACAGGGGGGCGGCATGTCCCGACTGCTTCAAACCCACCAAGAACAAGCAGGTGACACACACACACACACACACACACACACACACACACACACACACACACAGCTTTTAAATCAATGGCGCTACATGAAACACATAATAATAATAATAATAATACGTACGATTTGTATAGCGCTTTTCAAGGTACACAAAGACGCTTTACAAGTTGACGACAGAAAACATGGAACATACACATGAAGAACATACATGGCAATAGATATATATTTGTGTGTGTGTGTGTGTGTGTGTGTGTGTGTGTGTGTGTTACAGTCCGTGTTCACCAGGATGGCCGTGGTCAAAGCTCTTGAGAAGATAAGCGACACCAAATTCCTGAAGTGAGCCCCCTCCCCGTGATAAACATGTAACAGCCAATCAAAAGCGGCGTTATTTACATGTCATTGTAGATGAATTCACTTTTAACAACAACTTTAAGAACTCCCTGGTTATGAGTGTGTCGTCCTTTTCAGGCACTATCCCAGCCCGCCGCCGCCGCCGTCCTCCAGCTGCACCCCTCAGGACGTCCAGTGTCTCCACACGTCCGTCTTCATCGCAGGTTCGCCGCCGCCGCCGCCGCCGCGCTCTCACGCCGCTTTGTGTCGTCGCCGTGCTGACGCGTGCACGCCGCCCGTACCCAGGCAGGTACAACAAGTTCTGCCGCAGCCTCCCGCAGACGCCGTGGGTGATCGACGGCGAGCGGCGGATGGAGTCGTCGGTGGAGGAGCTGATCGCCGCGCCCGTCCTCCTCGCCTTCAGGGCCGACGGTCAGTCCGAAAGCGGCGTCGCCCGTCCGACCCGAAGCGACTTCCTGAGCGTCTCTCGTCTTTCACCCGCAGGGTTTAACTTCTCTTCGTCGGGCCGAGAGGACGTGGACGTGCGGACCCTGGGAAATGGTACAAATTAATCGACGATTAGTCAATATTTAATCGTCGATTGGAAACATGTAGTTAGATAACCAGATTTTGACATAGGTCACATTTAGAGTGCAAGGAGAATTGGGAAAAAAAAAGCATATTGCATCAATGTCCTGATTCATTGATAACTAATTAATCAAATAGTTAATTTAGTTGGGATGCTAAATTAATTAATAGTTAATTAATTTATTAATTGTCCTTATTTCAATTGAATTAGCTTTCATTGATTTAATTTCCATTATTTCTAGTAACTTTGTTTAATTCAAGTTTATTTTAAGTGCCTTGTAAATTTGAATTCATTGTTTTGATTAATTAATTTCGATTAAATTATACGTTAATTAATTTTCCTCCATTTTAGTGATGCTAATTGACTCATAAGCCATCATTAATGTATCAGTTGAAATGAATCTGTGAAGAAAGATTCATTTATTTGTTTTCTTAATTCATTCTGTCACTAATTATCCATAAGAATTTCTCAGCGTATTTGATTGGCTAATGTAAGCAGCCGATCGTGAAGACGTCGGAATGTAAAGATTAGCATGTAGCTCGTTAGCTTGGCCGGCGGGCAAAGAAGCTCCGCCCCCTTCCCCGAACAACCTTTCACCCCTGTTTTCTCTCAGGTCGTCCGTTCGCCATGGAGCTGGTGAACCCGCGGAGGAGCCGGCTGAGCCGCGAGGACATGAAGAAGCTGCAGGAGGTCCTGCTCCTCCTCAGATTCGTCCACAAACTCCACCCCTCCGTCTTCTCAAACGTCTCTCCGTCCGCAGACCGTCAACTCCTCGTCGGACAAGATCAGGGTGAGGGACCTCCAGATCGTCTCCAGGTGAGGATGAAGATGGCGAGCGGGTGGACGAGCGGAGGAGTTTTCATGGCGAGCTGCCGCCCCGCAGGGAAGCCATGGGCCGCATGAAGGAGGGCGAGGAGGAGAAGACCAAGTCCTACTCGGCGCTGGTGTGGACGCAGAGAGCCGTCCGGCGGGAGGACATCGCCTTCATCGACGACATCAAGGTCCGACGGCGTCTCCGCGCTTGTTCGGAGATGACAAACACCTGACGCGGGGGTTCTTTGTCCTCCTCCAGGACCTGGTTCTGGAGCAGAAGACCCCGCTGAGGGTCCTGCACCGCCGGGCGCTCGCCGTCCGCCGCAGGATGGTGCACAGCATGCACGCCCGCCTCCTGGACCCGCACCACTTCCGTCTGGGCCTGAGGACGCAAGCTGGGACGTATCCTTCCGCCGCCGCCGCCACCGCCCTGCTTCTTCTCGCTCGCTCGTCGCTCCTGAACGCCGGGCGTCAGATATGTCAAGGAGTTCGTGCACGGCGACTTCGGCCGCACCAGACCCAGCCTCTGCGGGCTGCTGCAGATGGACGCCGACATCCTGGAGCTGGACGTGGAGGTGACGAGGAGGAGGAACTGCGCTTTCAGAAAAATTTTACAACCGATTGATGTGGTTATTATTAGGTGATTATTAGGTGATGACATCCTCTCTCTCGCTCTAGTCCGTGGACGTGGACTGGCCTCCCGCCATCCCAGAGTGAACGCCGCCTGGTTGCCCACGGCGATGGCCCAGGACAACATCCAAGAACCCCAACCTCTCCGTCTGCGATCATCTTCAGGACGCGGAGTCTTGGGGGTCAGGAGGCGGAATCTTGGGGGGCAGAGGGGTGGAGCCTTGGGGGGCAGAGGGGCGGAGCCTTGGGGGGCAGAGGGGCGGAGCCTTGGGGGGCAGAGGGGCGGAGCCTTGGGGGGCAGAGGGGCGGAGCCTTGGGGGCAGAGGGGCGGGGCCTTGGGTGGCAGAGTCAGTTGACAAAGTCTGGGGGGTCAGGAGGCGGAGTCTTGGGGGGCGGAGCCTTGGGGGGCAGAGGGGCGGAGCCTTGGGGGCAGAGGGGCGGAGCCTTGGGGGCAGAGGGGCGGAGCCTTGGGGGCAGAGGGGCGGAGTCTTGGGGGCAGAGGGGCGGGGCCTTGGGTGGCAGAGTCAGTTGACAAAGTCTGGGGGGTCAGGAGGCGGAGTCTTGGGGGTCAGGGGGCGGGGTCAATGGGCTGAGCTGATCTGCGGGCTGAATCTGGTCGCCTTTAGATTTGTCTGCTCCGCATTTCAGAGAAATTGTCCAAATAAAAGTGGTCTGGTTGTAAAAGTAATTTTATTTTTATTAATTTCCTGACCGAGGAAGAGAATAGAATAGAAAGGATGGAAGAGGAAGAGTCAGGATGGCAGAAGAAGGGTTAGGAGGGGAAAGAAGACTTGGGACAAAACAAGAAGAGTGATGATTACAGAAGAGTCGGGACACAGATGAAGAGTTGGGATGCTAAACAAAAGCTGACAAGAGAAGATGAGTCTGGACGCAGAGGACGTCCGGCGGGCAGAAGAAGAGTCAACAGACCAGAAGCCCTGAATCGTCTTTCTTTTTAATGGAGTTGAAAATAAATATTACCACAGCGACGTGTGTGGACCGCCTCCTGCCGGGACGCCGGCTCAGGGAACAAACAGCCGGCGAGTCCGGCGGGAAACCGACGGACGGACGGACGGACGCAAGGAAAGAGCTCGGTCTTCATCGTGGTCGTCGACCCTCGGCGTTCCGATCCGGGAACGGACCGCCGGAGGAGGACCAGGGTTCATCTCCTCTTCTTCTAGTCCCTTCTGGGGCGACTCCTGTCTCCATGGAAACATCCTGCGAGTGTAAAAGTTCCTTTCAATTGGCCTTTTTTTTTTCCCCCTTCTTCTCCAGAGGCCAAACTAGGCAAGTTGCATATTTACATCACAAGGGCGACTTCCTCTTCCACCTGAAAACAAAACAGGAAGTGAAGGACTGCGACAGGCGGCGGCCCGTCCCATGGAATGGTTCCTTCCTCCTGACGTTCTCCGCCTGTCTCCGTGGAAACGTCACATGGTTCGCCCCGGGTACCCCCCCATGCTTCACTGAGCACTGTGTGTGTGTGTGCAGGTGAAATCATGTATTTCCCCGTTTCTGGCTTGCATTTTATTTTGAAAGAACTTCCTGTTTCCTTCTGATCCCATCGGAGATCTTCTCGTGAGAGCAGCTGCACCGGCACCTCCTCGCCACTAGGGGGCGCCACCGGTCTGCTTCGTCTGTCCAAGTAAGAAACAGGAAACTGTGTGTGTGTTTGTGTGTGTGTGTGTGTGTGTGTGTGTGTGACCCGTCCTCCCTCCCCAAAGCGGGCGTCTGTCCACGGCGAAGAGGAAGAGGAGGAGCCTGAGTGATCTGTGCAGTTTCTGGCAGTTTTAGTGTTTCTTCGAAAAGAAGTTTTTTTTTTAAAAAAAAAAATTTTAAAAAGTAACACTGATGAAGGGGGTGATTCTTCTTCTTTCTTGTGAGGAAGGGCAGGAGGGGGTGTGTCGCCATGGCGACTGTATGACAACTTTTTTTTCTTTTTTTGCCTCGCGCTCACTGCCGACGGCAAAAAAAAAAAAAACCAAAACAACAACAAAAAAAAAACAAAAACAAAAACAAAAATGGCCGCCGGCTTCCGACGCCGCCCCCCTGCCACGCCCCCGCGGACAAAACAAACACACCCACGCCGTGGCTCGGAAACATCTGCACACGTAAGGCAACAGTTTGTTTTTTTTTTTTGTTCTTCTTTTCTTTTTTTTTCGTTTTTGTGTGTTTTTTTTTTTTTTTTTTGTTTGTTCCCTAAAGTCTTCTGGGGCAGAAACAGAGGGAAAGATGGAGGGAAGAGGGGGAGGCAGGAAAGAAGGAACAGGGAAGGGTTGGGGTTTTGGGGAGGGGATACTGACAAATAAATAACGGACAGAAACGTTGCCTCTGCAGTGAAACGGCGCTGGAGACGTGTTTTATCGTGGGAGAACGGCGGCTCCGTCCCACTGTGTGCAAAAACCTTTTAAAGTCCCTAAAAAGACTGTTCTCCGTCGGCGGGAGAAGGAGGGGAGGCGGCGGCTGCTGCTTCTTCTTCTTCTTCTTCTTCTTCTTCTTCTTCTTCCTAAAATGGCTACGTGTTTTCCTCAGAATGGCCACGAATGGGGACGAAGGTGGTCGGCAGCGGCAGCGGCGGCGGCGGTGGCGGCGGCAGCAGGGAGGACGAGGAGGAGGACGAGGAGGAGGAGGACGAGGAGGAAGGGAAGGCGGGGCGTCACTCCCGCCCGCTGGCCGAGTAGGAAAACTGCGGGAAGTGGGGCCTTCGTTCGTTGTCGGCGGCGTCCATCCCGTCCTCGTCGTCTGCAAGCACAGCAGCAACGTGGGTTTTCCGACTGTCGTCCTATGTGTGTGTGTGTGTGTGTGTGTGTGTGTGTGTGTGAGCTCACATTTCTCGGGCGGCGTGATGGTGATGGTCTGCGCCGTGAACTCCTCGTCGAAGTAGCGCGTGTCCGTCTCCGAGGTGACCTGCGGCTGGAAGGGCGGCACCAGCTGTGGGGGAGAGGGTCGCCACGGCAACAGGTGAACATTCAAATATATATATATATATTTAAAATAATGATATTATATCACACGTGATCCCGGGAACGGCTTCGATCGGTTATGTTTTATCGATTATGTGAATATCGACGGCTCGGTGCTGCCCCCTAGTGGTCGGAGGTGGTCACTGCACCCCGAGGAGGACGCGAGGTATTAAATGACGGGAGGACCAATCATGGGACACGTCGGGGGGTCGGAGGTCAAAGGTTGCGGTAAGCCCCGCCCCTCACCTTCTTGTCGTAGACGTCCTGCCAGTCGACGGTGCCGAAGTAACTGTGTCGCATGATCTCCTTGGCGTCGTCCGGCCCGCCGCCGAGCCTGGAAGAAGAGGAAGAAGAAGAGGAGAAGGAGAAGGAGGAAGTGGAAGATGACGGAGGAAGAAGAGAAAGAAGAGGATGAAGAAGAAGAAGAGGAAGAGGAGCAGGAATGGGAAGAAGAAGAGGAAGAAGAGAAGGAGAAAGTGGAAGAAAAGGATGAGGAAGTGGAAGATGATAGAGGAAGAAGAGGAGTAAAAGGAGGAAGAAGAAGAAGAAGAGGATGAAGAAAAAGAGGAGGAAAAGGATGAGGACGAGGAGAAAGAAGAGGAAGAAGAGAAAGAGAAGGAGGAAGTGTAGGAATAAGAGGAGGAGGTGGAAGAAGAAGAGGAAGACGAGGATGAAGAAGAGGGAGTGGAAGAAGAGGAGGAAGAAGTGAAGGAGTAAGTGGAAGAAGAGGAGGATGAAGAAGAGGAGGAGGAGGAGGAACAGGAGGAAGAAGAAGATGAAGAGAAGGAGGAAGAGGAATTGGAAGAAGAGGAGGAAGAAGAAGAGGAAAAAAAGGATGAGGAAGAAAAGGAAGAGGAGGAAGAAGAAGGGAAATAGAAGGAGGAAGGGGAAGATGATAGAGGAAGACGAAGAGTAACAGGAGAAGAAGAAGAAGAGGAACAGAAAGAAGAAGAGGACAAAGAAGAGGAGGAAAAGGATAAGGATGGGGAGAAAGAAGAGGATGAATAGAAAGAGGAGGAAGTGAAAGAATAGGAGGAAGAAGAGGAAAAGGATGAGGACAATGAGAAAGAAGAGAGAGAAGGAGGAAGTGGAAGAAGAGGATGAAGAAGAGGAGTAACAGGAGGAAGAAGAAGAAGAACAGAAAGAAGTGGAAGAAGAGTCGGAACAAGAAGAAGAGGAAGATGATGGAAGAAGAAGAGAAGGAGAGAGTGGAAGAAGAAGAAGAAGAGAAGGAGGAAGAAGAAGAAGAGGAAGAAGAAGAAGAAGTGGAAGAAGAAGAGGAAGAAGATGAGAGTGAGGTTGATGTCAGAACATCAGACGTCTTTCGCTCCGCCGGAGGAACAAGAATATCCACCTGACTGATCTGAAAATAACTCCAGGTGAATGAGTGCGGCGTGGCGCGTGGCTGGCGGGTGTGTGTGTGTGTGTGTGTGCGCGCGGGTATGCATATATGTGTGTGTGTGTGTGTGTGTGTGTGTGTGTGTGTGTGTGTGTACCGTTTGTTGGGGTCCTTGATGAGCAGGCCGGACAGCAGCGACTTGGCGTCTGCAGAAAGCGTCCGCGGGAACTTGATCTCCTCCATCAGGATGAGCTCGAACAGCTTCTCGTGGTCCTGGTTGTAGAACGGCAGGCGGCCGCACATCATCTCGTAGGTGACCACGCCCAGACCCCACCAGTCCACCGCACGGCCGTAGTCATTGTCCTCCAGCACCTACACACACACACACACACACACACACACACACAGACGCGTCATCCAAGAGGCTACGTTCTGCGATCGAGTCCCTTTTTGGACGGGTTTTGCAGAGGTGTCACACACACACACACACACACACACACACACACACACACACACACACACACACACACACTCATTCATTCACTTTCTCATCATCTCGTTTCCATGGCGACGCGGCCTTATTGATCATCACTAACCTATTTCTCACATGAGGTCATGATATGTCATCATAAAAATAATAATAATCCATCATTTTGCCAATGACCTTTTTTTTTTGGTAATTTCATTTTTTTCGTAATGTATTCATTCATTTTAAATCCATTTATACTCTTCACCGATGTGAACACACACACACACACAAGCTCCACGTTTCCATGGCGACAAGGTCTAGTTGATAATTTCATTAAACTATTTCCCAATTATTTCCCAATCTACTAATAATAATTTTTATGATAATAAAAAACCTAAGTATGTATATGTAAGTTATCTTTTATAATGATTTTTAGCATGCTTTTTCATTCATCATTTGCAAAAAAACATCTTATTTGTCATCTAATTTTTCCATGAATTTGCATTGAAAGTAATTTTTTTCCAAGGCAACAAGGTCTTATTGATTATTGAATTTCATTAAGCTGTTTCTCCAATTAGTTCCCAATACGTTAATAATAATAATAATAATAGTACGTCGGACAATAAGCTGTAATTTTATCAGCATGATTTTTTTTCATGATTTGCAAAAAAATTGCATTTTTTCCCCATATTTTATTTTGAAAAATTTTCCACGAATTTGCTTTGAAATTATTTTTTAATCTCATTTTTTTGGAATTTAAAAAGGTTCTGTCCCTCTCATTTTCTAGGCCTTTTTCAGTGTTTTCTTCCAGGACTGGGTTGAACACACACACACACACACACACACACACACACACACACATTTCTCAAGGCAACAAGGTCTTATTGATAATTTCATTTCATTAAGCTGTTTCTCCAATTAGTTCCCATTATAATAATAATAATATGTAAGACAATAAGCTATAATTTCATCAGCATGATTTTTGTTCATAATTTGCAAAAAATTGCAATTTTTGTCCCATATTTTATTTTGTAATTTTTCCATGAATTTGCATTGAAATTCATTTTTAATGTAATTTCTTTGTCATTTCAAATGTTCTGTCCTTCTCATTTACTGGGCCTTTTTCAGTGTTTCTTCCAGGACTGGCTTGAACACACACACACACACACACACACACACACACACACTTCCTGGCCATCAGATGCACCAAACTCCCATCTTTTATCAGTGCGGACGTTCTTCCAGATCTTGAGGAGATCATGGAGGATGCAGAGGATACCGGCGGAGGAGGCTCCGCCCCCTCGCCATGCTCGCCCAATCACGACGCGGTAATATAATGGAATAAATCAAGGGCGCGCTCTCTGCTGCCCCCGGTGGCCAAAGTGGGAATTACACGCGTTGAGGACAACAGACCAAAGATGGTTTTCTGATCTCCTGCTCCTGAAGATCAGGCTGCGAGGACTGACCTCGGGAGCCAGGTACTCCGGGGTCCCACAGAAGGTCTTCATGGTGGCGGTGTCAGTGATTCCTTCTTTACAGAGGCCGAAGTCCGTGATCTTGATGTGTCCGTCTTTGTCCAACATGAGGTTCTCCAGCTGGCGGAGCAAGAGGAGGAACCGGGGTGAGGCAGGAGGTCCACGGAAGGAGGTCGGGGGTCAAACGGAGAAGGGACGTACCTTCAGATCCCGGTAGACGATCTTGGCGGAGTGTAAGTAGTCCAGGGCGGAGACGATCTCGGCGCCGTAGAAGCGGGTGCGGTCCTCGGAGAACACCCGTTCTCTGGACAAGTGGAAGAACAGCTGTGGAGAGAAGATGGCGTCACTCTGGGTGGAGCGGAGAACCCTCCACAAGCACTGGAGAAGCCTTCACAAGCATAGGAGACCTTCCACAGGCATGGTACAACCCTCCAGAAGCATAGGAGGCCCTCCAGAGAGAACCCCCTGGAAGGACAGGGGAACCCTCCAGAAGCATAGAAGAAGCCCCTAGAAGGACAGAAGAACCCTCTAGAAGCAAAAGAGACCCTCCAGGAGCATGGTAGATCCTCCAGAAGCACAGGAAATCCTCCAGAAGCATGGTACAACCCTCCACAAGCATGGGACCACCCTCCACAAGCAAAGGAGACCCTCCAGAAGCACCAGAGAACCCCCCTGGAAGGACAGGAGAACCCTCCAAAAGCACGGGACAACCCTCCAGAAGCATAGGAGAAGCCCCTGGAAGGACAGGAGAACCCTCCAGAAGCAAAGAAGACCCTCCAGAAGCATGGCACAACCGTCCAGAAGCTCTGGCATCCCTCTTGAAGCACCAGAGACCCTCCACAAGCACAGGAGACCCTCCAGAAGCACCAGAGAGAACCCCTTGGAAGGACAGGAGAACCTTCCAGAAGCAAGGGACAACCGTCCAGAAGCACAGGAGATCCTCCAGAAGTATGGGACTACCCTCCAGAAGCGCGGTTGTCCAGAAGCACAGGAGATCCTCCAGAAGCACGGGACAACCCTCCAGAATCGTAGAAGCCCTCTGGAAGCGTGGGGGTGACCCTCCACAAGCAAAGGAGACCCTCCAGAAGCATGGCAGATCCTCCAGAAGCACAGGAGATCCTCCAGAAGCATGGTACAACCCTCTACAAGCATGGGACTACCCTCCAGAGGCACGAGACAATCCTCCAGAAGCACCAGTGACCCTCCAGAAGCATGGGAGAAGCCCTCAAGAAGCGGGTGCGGCCCTCGGACAACTTCCGTTCTCAGGACAAGTGGAAGAACAGCTGTGGAGAGAAGATGGCGTCACTCTGGGTGGAGTGGAGAAGCCTCCACAAGCTCTGGATACCCTCCAGAGGACGGACTGAGGAAGGGAATCAGGGAGAACCAGGGGTTCCTCTCCTGTAGCACCTCCTCGGAGGTCTGGAACCAGGTGCTCCAAAGAACTGCAACGTTCCAGGAGAAGGTCCTGCCGATTCCGTTCCTTTCGGAAAACGCCGTCTCACCTCGCCGCCGTTGACGTACTCCATGACGAAGCACAGCCGGTCCTTGGTCTGGAAGGAGTACTTCAGGGACTGCAAGGAGAAGAAGGAGGTCAGAAGCCGCTCCCGTCAGGACGGCGTCCATCCTGAAGGTACTCACCGTCAGGAACGGGTGCCGGGTGTTTTTCAATACCCGGCTTTCTGTGAGCGTGTGAGCGACTTCATCCTGGGAGGTTGGAGAAGAAGCCGAGAGGTTAGATCCTGAGGTGGCGGCGGCGAGGAGGCGGAGAAAAGACGCCCACCTTGGCGATGATGACCTCCTTCTTCAGGATCTTCATGGCGTAGTAGGTCCCGCTGGCCTTCTCCCGCACCAGGATGACCTTCCCGAAGGTCCCTTTACCCAGCAGCTTCAGATAGTCGAAGTCGTTCATTGTCTGGAGGAGAACATAAGAACGTCGGAGAAGGTCCGACCGTCCCGCCCCTTCCTCGCCGTGCGGCGGCGCCGCCCACCTTCCGTTTGTAGTGGCTGATGGAGGTGTCCATCTCCTCCTCGTTGACGTTCTCGATCTGCGAGGTGGGGCTGCACAGGATGCCCTCCTCCTCCTGCTTGGCCAGCGACTCGGCCACCATCTGGATGGCCTCGGCCCACTCGTCCCTGCCGACGCACAGGTTCGTCCTGA
>NC_141295.1:4775577-4895577 GCF_037954325.1 Fistularia commersonii | reverse complement strand
CGGGACGACAGATGACAGAACCCGGTGGCCCTTTTAGGAGTTTAAAAGGCGGAATTTGACGAGTGGGTTTAAATAAAGATATTATTTATCTTTACAATGTCGCTCCTTGAAGCCAGATTATTATTTATGATGATTATTATGGAAATGACTAGTCTGGTTCCATGGGCTCAGGTGCTGGGGGTGAGAACCGGGGGAGGGGGAGGGGTGGGGGGACGGGGGACGTGGGCGCCCCCGCCTCCCCGCCTCCGGCCCCCCTTCTCCGGGTCGGGAGGGACCGGGAGCCCCCGGTGACAACAAAAACAATGGCCGCCGGCGGCCGCCCTGCCCTCGGTCCCGGACGCCGGCGGGGTCCGGGGCGCCGGCGGCGGCGGCGGCACGGGGAACCGGCGGCCTTGTCGTCCGCGGACACACGAAGAAAAACACACACAAAAAAAACACACAAACAAACAAATAAACACAAGAGCTTTTGTTTCAAGGGCGTGTGGTGTCATTATGTGTTACATAACAACATCCGCTCGCCGGCGCTCCGTTACGTTTTCCCGGGCGAGACGCGGATGGGCGGTCCGGCGGACGTCCGTCTGCCGGGTGGTGGCGACAAAAACCGGGGCAGCTGACCGGTCCCCGCCGAAGGGAGGGGGGACGAGAGGGGGGGAGGACGGCGGCGTGAACCCGGCCGGCCTGTGGCGGCTCGGCGGGAGGATGCGGGTTAGCCGGGGATGCTAGCGGGAGGAGGGGAAGGGGAGGGAGGGAGGGAGGGAGGGACGCTAATGCTAGCGCTAGCATCCCCCCGCCTAGCCGGCTAGCTGGTGGGGCTGAATGGCTGCTAGCATAGCGGCGCTGGCGGCGGCGGCGGCGGCGGAGCGTGATGCGTTTCCATCCTCCGCGGGGGGAAAAAGGGATCCGCGACGCCGCGTTGGAGGGTGTCGCGGGAGCGGGGCGAAGGGGAAGGGGGGTCGGGTTGTCGTTCATCGCCATGACGGGCCGAGGCCAGACGGACGGGTACCGTTCCCGGCGCTCGCCCTCTCCCCTCCCCGCTGCGGCGGCAGCATCCCGCATCCCTCCCGGACTGGCGGACGACGGTCTCCGCTAACAGCGGCTAGCTAGCATGCTAACCCCGGGGATCCCACCCGCACCGGACCCCCAAACACTCTCCCCGCTTCCCCCCAACCCCCTCGAGACGAACCCGCTCACCGCGTCCCATAAACACGACCACCACCACCACCACCACCACCACCACCACCCTAGAAAATTTCACCTGGTCGCCGAAGAATGACAGGGATGCCCCCCTCCTCCCTCTCCTCCTCTACGGGCGCTGGAGCATCCGACGGTCCCTCAGTGGCGAAAACAGGAGGTGGACGGCGATGGATCCATAGCCGCCGGGACCGCGTCCAGACCGTCGAAGGCGAAACCGGGAGGGGGGGCGGGGAGAGGAGGAGGAGGGGGCGGGTTCGCGTCCCAGACGGACCGGGACTGCGGCGACAGACGGACGAACCCGCTCGGCTCCGGTTCGCTCCGCAGCTCCGCCAGGGATCCTCGCTGTGCTCCGCGGCGGCGCGTCACGATCAGCCAGATCTGACTGGGAACACTCCTGGTGCGTTCACGGCCCGTCGGACATACGGATGCTCCGACCCGGCGGGGCGGCGGAACTTTACCCACTCGGGGTTAAAAACACACACCACAAAACCCAGACGTCGCTTCTTTTTAAACATCAACGTCTCGGATCAGCACTTTCACCCGATGTAAACATAAAGTCACCCAGCTGACAAGATTTAAGAAATAAACAATCCCGCTTTAAGTAGAAAGCAGAAGTGTGGAAGCGTTATCATGCGGAGTTGCGCTTTAAAAAAATCGGATTCGTAAACCTAGAATTAAACAATATAACCATTCCTGCCTTTGATTTCGCTTCTTATAAAAAAAAAATTAAAAAATTCAACAAAAAAAAGGAGGACGTCCGCTACTTGTACAGCCGGGTGGGATCAACACTGGAAATTCGGGACTTTGCGGGCGACCCGTGAACGCAGCATCCGTCTCCTCATGGCATCCAGGGCTTTTGTTGGTCCCCGGCTTTTGTTGTCTCCCTCCTCCTCCTCCTCTTCTCCCTCCTCTTCCTCCTCCTCCTCTTCTCCCCCTCTCCTCTTTCCCCCTCCCCTCCTCAACATGTGCAGGATTCAAGAGTCCAGGTTCAGGTCCACCTCCACCAGGATGCTCCATCTCCTCGCCGTCTGGAGAACATCTCAAAACACCTGCTTCTGCACACCTGATGTTTGTCTCGCCTTCTTTTGTGGTTATTTAGCTTCTCAGAGGTTCTCCAAGACTGGAAGTTCTTGTGCCCCCCTTGCTGCCAAGTGGATGGACCCTTTTGTTTGAGGGACCTGGTTCTGGTGGACCCGCCGGAGATGTTGCTGCGGACGCTTCTGCAGCTGCCACGCGTTAATCCCTCCAAATAATCCGGTCCCGGTTAGTTATCGGGTCTGCCTGTTGGCCTGGAAAAAAAAAGAGAAGGTTTTGGGATGGCGTGCACGGGCCCTGGTGGAGAAGTGAGAAGCAGGTGTGATCCGCAGCCGGAGGCCGGTCGTCATGGTTTCCAGCTCGGCAGGCGTTTTAATTCGTCTAAAATATTTAACCTCGTCTTCTAGAAGAAACCCGGAGATTGTGTGACTTTTAATTAGAAATAAACAATAAAAAAAGGGAGCGGAACTTGAGGCCTCGGGACGGGCGCCATCTTGGGGTCCCTGCACGGGTGTCAGGTGTCAGGCGCTGTTGGTCTGGTCGCCTCGGCAACCTTCTCCAGGTGGTAGTCGGGTTCGTCTCCTTCACCCGCCGCGCCCAAAAAGAGGTTAGAACGTCCGGCTCCTGCGACAGGAAGTGAGTCCGCGAGCAGGTAAACATCTGGACCTCCTTGTCTCGTACCCGACTTCTCCTTTTTTGATTGCGAAAATGCCTTCATTTTTAATTTATTTTTTCATCGCAATGCATCCAAAACCACAGAGAACCGCCGACCCGTTTTCGGTTTATCCGGATTTAAAAGGTGTTTTTATGCTAATTCGCATCTGGAGCTTTGCATCCCTGTAGCACAATGCTAAATGTCAACAATGACCAGCAGGAGGTGCTATGGAGAACCCATTGTAACTGTTGGTCTTGTCTGAGGTTCTCCAGAAGGTCTCGCCGCTCGTCTTCGCCGATCTCGCAGAAGAGGTCGTCGGATGGCGGGATCCGGGGTCGCCATCAGGCTGCACGAGTTCCGGGACTCGGGAGGAGACGGCGTGCCGAGCCTGTCCGGGTGAGTTGTTCGTACTTCCCGACCTCTGTGGAGAACCTCCAGGTTCTCCACGTTCTCCACCCACAGGGTCCGCCGAATCCTTCGAATCCACTCTATGAATGGACCCGGTGATTGACGGCTAGCTCCGGATGAAGCCCCGCCCCCTTTTGCTCAGCATCAGCCGTGATTGGCTCCGGCCGTCTCCCCCCAGCCAATGGGTGGAGGAATAAATATTTCAAATAAAAATCAGCCAATCAGGTTCCAGCTCAGCATCATCCAGGCGCCGGTCCCAAAAATCTGAGGTTTCTATTCCGAAATTCACTTTTTCTTTCCGGAAAGAGCGTTTCGCCGGGGGAAGGACGTCCGTGGATTGTACCCGGGGCAGCTGGGCAGAGTCCACGCAACACAAGCCGGGTAAGTCGGCCATGACGTGGAGAAGAACGCCGGAGGTCGGGTTTAACCTTGAAACCAGAAGGTCACCCGGTTTTTGGGAGCATCTCCCGCGTTCTTCTTCCAGCTCCAGACCAAGATCCTCAAACTCATAAGTTCTGGTTGGTCCCTCACAGGGAGTCCCGGGCTCTACGCCGCTCGCCTCGGGCCCCGGACCCCCGGAGCTTTGACCTCCTGGCCCTCCGGGCCGCAGCCTGGGGGGCAACAGGGCCCCCTTCCGGCCGCCTGGAGCCCCGAGGCCTGCAGGACTCACCCCTCTGCTGTGGACGCCGCTGATCACCAGGGAGCGCCAAACACACCCGGAAAGCTTATTTACAAATCCGCATTTAAAATATACATCATGAGTCCATGATGACACTTATTTTATTTTTCTTCAATGGAATCTCTTGCTTTCTCTCACTAATATATATATATATTTTTTTACTGTTTTGCTAGTAGTAGCAGTAGGTGGTGGTTTGTTGAAACATTATTTATTTAAGTCATATAATATAATATATAGTTATTTTTCTATACTATTAAAATCATCATTATTTTTTGCTCATAATAAGAAGGTTTATTATTTTATCATCATTATTATTACATTATTATTGTATTCTCGTGATTATTATTCTTTGATATTATATCATTATTTTTCTTCAATAACAAAAATGTTTATTATTTTATGATTATTATTATTATTATTAGTATTGTTATTTGTAGGGAAAATTGGAAAAAAATCTTTAAAAATCAAAAGGGAAAAATATTATCTTATTATTGTATTATTATCGTGATTGTTATTCTTTGATATTATATCATTATTTTTCTTCAATAACAAAAATGTTTATTATTTTATGATGATTATTATTATTGTTATTTGTAGGGAAAATTGGAAAAAAAATCATTAAAAATCAAAAGGGAAAAATATTATCTTATTATTGTATTATTATCGTAATTGTTATTCTTTGATATTACATCATTATTTTTCTTTGATAATACAAATGTTCATTCTTATTTCATTATTATTGTTGTTGTTGTTATTTATTTTGACGACCCCTGAAGGCAGTTATTATTATTATTATTATTGTTATTGTTATTGGCAGGGAAAAGTAGGAAAATATTATCAAAAATTAAAAGGGAAAAATATTACCTTATTATTGTATTATTATCGTGATTGTTATTCTTTGATATTATATCATAATTTTTCTTTGATAATACAAATGTTTATTATCATTTTATTATTATTGTTGTTATTTGCTGTGGCGACCCCTGAAAGGAAAAGTAGGAAAATATTATTAAAAATAAAAAAGGGAAAAATATTATCATATTATTATTGTCGAGATTACTATTCTTTGATATATTATTATTATTTCTATTTGATAATAAAAAATGTTTATTATTATTTTATCATCATTATTATTATTGTTATTGTTGATTAGCTGTGGCGACCCCTGAAAGGAAAAGTAGGAAAATATTATTAAAAATAAAAAGGGAAAACTATTATATTATTATTATTGTATTATTGTCATGATTACTATTATTTGATATGATATCATTATTTTTATTTGATAATTAAAAAAATTTAAATGTTTATTATTGTTATTGTGGATATGCTGTGGCGACCCTAAAGGGAAAATCCAAGAGCAGGTCAAGAAGAGAAGTTGTTGTTGTTATTGTAATTATATCGTATGGCCTCATCAGCAGACAGAGATGTTGCGTCGAATGATTTGATGACGTCTCTGCAAACGATTGCAGACATGGGAGCGGGAAGAAGAATGTGGCCGGTCCAGTCGATCTTCTCCGTCGTCCTCCGACGTTATTACAGTTGCCGACAGGATTTCTGATGAAAAGTAAATTGTAAACAGGTCTGATTTACTTTAACTGGCAGGGAAACATGTTGTTCTGCAGGTCTGGGGAGGCAAAGAGGCAGAAGGTGTGAACAAACTAGAGTTGCAGAGTCACAATGAGAAGAAATAAGCTCTTTATTTTTATTTATTTTTTTTGATGTTGAAACACGTTAAAAGGTCTTTAAATGATGCAGCAAGCTTCTTAATTTGTGCAGTAATTTGGCAACCAGTTCCCTGCAGTTCACCAAACTGCCACTAGGTGTCCTTGCAGCACATCTGAGAAACTGTTTTCCTTCATTTCCCAACAGGAAGTTTCAGCAGGCTGAAATAAAATAAAATAAAATAAAATAAAATAAGATAAAATAAAATAAAATAAAATGAAATAAAATAAAATAAAATTGAATTAAATTAAATTAAATTAAATTAAATTATTATTTACGAGGCCATCGCACTCCTCTATAGGAGTTCAAGAAGAAGATGCTGAGATACAGTGAGGCTGACAGACTTTGCTTATTTTGTATTTACCAACCTTATCTTGACTTACTTTAGCGTTATTATGATCTACCTTAACTTGACAAATTTTACCTTGAACTACCTTTTCTTGACTTCACTTCCCTTACCTTACCGTATCTACACCTCCCCTCTCTCATTTGACTGTCAAATAAGACAGTTCTTATCTTGACTTAATGTAGTTCACCTTAAGTGTAACTTGCGATATCACCACTCATCTCATCTTTTGTCTTCTATTTCAACCTTGGCTTACATTGCTCACCCTTTTCTCCTCTCGCTCTATTTTTGCGCAACAGCTGGCGAGCAGGACCGGCTGGTCGAGCTGGACAAGCCCGGCGGATCAACCGTCATCAAGTTGAATTGCCAGAGAGAGAAGCAAACCAGGAAGAATCAGGAAAAACCCGAAAGAGGTCCTCGGATACAATCCGTGGCGGGACGTGAATCCTGAGATAATCACAACACTAAGCAATCCCGCTTAGCAACAAGTACGCCTTCTGCAACTTCTGCAGAACCAAGTGCAAGTAAGTCTCCGAACAGGAAGTAGCTCATAGCACAACACCAGAAGCGGAAGTTTCGATATATCTGATGCTCCCTTCTACTCCGACCCCGGTCAAGCTTTCACCGATGACATCATCGAGGATGACCACGCCCACATACACGCAAACGCACATTAGCTCGCCTTTCCCAATGGCCTTGGAGCTCCATTCAAAGAACATTGAGAACAAGAGAGGATTAGCATCGAGTGTCCATTTTGGGGAAGCTAACGCTCTGGACACCCCTTGCACCTCTGGTACCCCTTATTTGATGCACCCGATATGGCCAATCAGAAGACCCGATTCTGAAAGTGAACCCTTGTCCGATAGGTTGAAGAAGAATAAGCAAAGAGTGGCACACTGAAGTAGCACTAGCATGCTAACACCGATAGCATGTAAGCCTACGGGTGTCGGACGCCTCCGAAGCTACGCACAGGCTGGCACCAAATCAAGTCTGAAATGCTAGCAGCGCTAGCTCTATATGTTGTGCCTCCGTAGCCATCGGGTAGCCTCAGTTCGCTTCGGTCTCTTGTTGCAGCTGCTCCACTTTCCCTTCCCACGCCCTCCACCAGGAGGGTGCGGTCCTCGCTAAAGGAGTTCAGTCTCTGTGGACTGTAACACAAGAAATTGTGAATTATGCTGCTCTTTGTGCTGGTGGACGCACAAGCACATGGGTGGTACCGTGATGTAGCCTGTAGGTAGCGGCTACTGCAACTGCCGCCCCGTGTTGACGACTTTGAATCCTGCTAGCATGACGCTACACTAGCATGCTTTTATGGTAGCATGGGAGGCTGGAAACCTCTGCTGTGGACAAGGGGAAGCTAAGGAACGTAGCAATTGCATGGCAACACAAAACAGAAGCAGGAATTAGCCTGACCCCAGGGTGTTACCAGGGAAGCCACAGCAGTTTCTTGTAACCAATCGGTCTTTTCAAAAATGACCAATATTTTATTTTGTTTTATTTCTGTTTTTCCAGCCGAACAGGGATGTAATGACTTTTGCCAGTGACTACAAATGGAAATTAGCTATGAGCTATAATCTGGTACAAACATCTTTGCCTAAACAAACAAACAAACAAGTGCAAGACCGACATTTGGTGTCGGCAGCGTTCTTGTAACTCCCAAAAAAACAGAATAAACGAAGGGGCTACGTTGTGTCGCGTCGGCCTAAAAGACGAGGCTTCAAGACGACACGTCGCGATGACCTTGAAAGTTCGGCCGCGTCGGTTGTGCTGACGAGTCCACCCTTTGTCGCGCTAAGCTAGCTGGCAACATCGGCCGTCCGGACACCTAGGGAGTCGATTGGGCGTTTCTGGTCACGTCTTCTCCATTGTCACGGACCGAACCCGATATTGGCGGCCGCGAGAAGCCCTTCCTTTTATTCTCCCGCCGCAGACACCCGATGCCGCGTCGGTAAATGTCGTCCGATGACGTCGCAATCCCGCCTCGGGGCCCGCCAACGTGAAAAGATGTTTTTCACCCGGGTGTCGGTTTCCCCCCGACCTGCTTAAAGCTCCTCACCGGGTGGCGTTTCCAGGGCGCCGCTTTTGTGCGAGGGGAACAAAAGGCGGGTATTTAAACCCCCGAAGCCCCGGCGTCCACAGACGACCGTCCCGCGATGAGGGTTTTGGCGTTCCTGGTGGTTTCGGCGCTGGTGTCGGGGCCCGGCGAGGGCCGGCTAGTGTCCAAGTGCGAGCTGAGGAGTCGCCTGACGGAGGCCATCGGACGGCTGCCCGAGGACGAGCGGCAGAGGGGGCTCACCGTGGAGAACCTGGTCGCCAAGAGTAAGTTCTCGCGTCAAAGGGGACATTTTGAACTTCAAAAGATAAACCCGGTTGGATCCAAAGATTCCAGTCGATGGCGTTCAAAGGAAACTAACCAGACTTCAAAGGGATTTAAAGCACTTCAAAGAACTTCAAAGAAAACATGTGTATTCTAACTTCTCCGTCAGGCGAATGAAATACTGTCTTATGTGCAGCGTTTATTGTGTTTGATGATTTTGGCAAATTATGCCATTTCCAATCATTAAAGATGATTCCAGTTTTTTTTCCCCCTTTACTTTGAACATTTCTTCTCAAAAAGTTTGGTCAATTATAGGTGGAAAAATTCTATTTTTTTGGACATTTCTACACATGAACTGGATTTGTGTTTGTAAAGCAGTGTGTGTAACACATTGTTACGAATGTGTAATAAGACACTGTTACGACTGTGTAATAACACACTTACAAATGTGTAATAACACGTCAGGAGATTCTCCACTTACTCTGGTCTCCTCCGCCTGCAGTCGTCTGTCAGGTTGAGCGAGCCTCGGGATTCAACACCAGCGCTGTCAATCACTGGAGCCCCTCCAGAGGGAAGCGTGACCTGCACTACGCCGGTCTCTTCAGCCAGCAGCTGGACGTCCACCTCAGCACTCCGGCGCCGCCATCGAGAGTCCGGAGGCACGCCGAGACCTCGCCCACCTTGGAGACCCCGCCCGCCTTCGAGGACGAGCGGGGCTGGAGGCTCTACGGCCTCTTCCAGCTCTCCGACCACCTGGTCTGCAACGACGGCGTCACTCCGTCGCCCGACATCTGCGGCATCTCCTGCAGGGGTGAGTGGGGCATCGTCTCCGACCCTACATTCCCCAAAAAACACCCGTGAGTCTCTGGGACTGACCTCCGCCTTTCCTCCGCAGACCTGATGGACGACGACATCGCCGACGACGTGGGATGCCTCCTCCGCATCCTGGTCAGCCTCGTGTAAGTGGCCGTCCCCAAAGGCATACAAGTACGGGGGTGTTTTGGAGTTCTTTTCTTGAACCCTCCTACCGTTTCCCGTAGCAATGACGGATTCAGCTCGGCCCACCTGGAGGTCTTCAAGAAGATGTGAGTGAAACGTCCAGCCGGTTTCGGGTCGGTCAACCGCCCCTGAATTTAATTTTTTTTGTCTTCCCAGGATCTGGTTGATCTTCCCGTCGGTATGCTTGGCCAACGAGGCGCCAGATTACTTCGCCGAGTGCGGGTGAAGCTCCGCCCACAGAGTCAGGAAGGAGACCAGACAAACGTTCGTCCAAACTTTTATTTTATTTTATTTCTCATCTTTGACGAGGATAGCCCTTTTTTTCCTGACCTCCTTGTTAGCGGTTGATGCTAATCACCCTGCATGACACGTAAGCGTTCCAAACCGCGATAAACATTTAACACATCGGCGACATCCTGCATGTTCATGTCACTGCCAACAAGGGCGCTAGAAGCCGCCGCTCCGAGGAGAACCGGCCTGCGACCCGGAATTTACTTTTAAATAAATAAACAAATCAATGAATGCTACAACTACCGCTACCACTACTACAAGTACTCTTACTGCTTCATTCATTTGAATACTGCACTCAGCTTCCTCTTCATCGCATACTTACAAGGTACTTTTTAATTGCTCTCCCGAGTACTACTTCTGTTTTCGTGTATTTGTATAGTTTTCAAAAGTGTTTTGAAAGAGGCTGCGTTTATGATCCCTGGTTTCTCAAGGGTGACAGAACTCCAAAAAAAACAATCTGCACTTTATGATGGCCTGAGGGACCTCAGGTGGTTCTTGAGGGTCCAGGACCAGGTTCTACTCCTTCCTCTTGGGCCTCTTGGGGCTTCCCCCTTGTGTCTGTAACTAACTGACAAGGCTAAGATATGAGTGGAGAAAAGAGCCTAAAGTGGTTCTACTCTGATATGGAAAGAAAAGTAGGACGAGGGAGGGGCAGCATTTGGAGCTTCGCCATGGCAACTGGAGCGGAAGGTGTCAAAGGTCACGATCCGGGAGCCTCGATGAAGTCGTCTCCTGCCGGAAGGGTATGTGAACAGTACTTCTGAGTGCAAGGCGGTACTACAAGGTACTCTGGGAAATACTGGGTATCCAAAGAGACAAAGTGTACATGTCTGACCCCCAAAAGCAGGCGGCGTCAGGAGGCGACATGTTGCTAATGCTAGGTTCCGTGAGCGGGTGGAGCCTGGAGGCCGTGAAGGAAGGAAGCCGTCACACAAAATGTCCGCTGGTCTTGAGCTCCGGGCAAAGCCGAGCATCCAAGTCCTCCATCTTGACGGACTCGGCGTCCTTGGAGCTGGAGAGGCTGGCGGCGCGGGTGATCTTGGTGAGGGTCTCCTCGTACGGCGGCGGCAGGTAGACCATGACGAAGACGCCGTCCGAGCCGCTGGAGCTGGTGCTGGTGTGGCGCTCGGCATTGCGGGTCAGGGACGACAGGAACTCGGCGCCGCTCTCGGCGTCCTGGAGGTCCAGGGCGATGATGCTGGCCAGGCTCAGCTTGCTGCGGGAGCAGCGGCGGTAGACCAGGCCGGCCGCCAGGCCCAGGAGGAGAACGGAGAACACGGGGAGAACCACGTAGAACACCAGCTCCACCTTCCTGTCCTCGCCCAGGTCGTTCCAGGCCTGCAGAGCAAACAAGAGGGGAAACATCACACCTTCATGTATTCTCATGATTGCCACCGTTGCCGTGGTGGAACTCTGGGGTTTCTGGCTGCTGGAGGTCGGGATGATGTTCCCCAGGCTCTTCTAAATCAAAACAATGGTTCCCAAACTTCAGCTGCTGGGTTTTAAAGACCTTTAGAACTTTGGACCACATGTAGGGGACGAGGGAACGAAGAACATCGGGAACGTGAGATCCTGGATTAACCAGAACCTGAGACTCAGGCTCGGTTTTCTAGAACAACCGGACCCTTGGAGATCATACATGTGAAGGAACACGGAGCAACAAGAGAACTTCAGGTAGAACTGGGATACGTTAGCATCTTCCAAAACCATACATGTAGGAGCAGAGAAGGAGCAAAGATACCCCCAGGTAGGACGAGGGAGTCAGAAGATCCTCCGAAGGTTCTTCTCGATCGCCGCCAGAACCGAGGTTCTGCTTCCTGTGGGCGGGGCCGGAAAGCACAAGGAGTCTCCCCATTGGCCGATCCGGACCGAAGACGGACGGATTTCAAAAGAAAATCTGACGTTAATCTTACGTTAATCTGACGCTAATCCCAGATTCTCAAACCTCCGTGACGCTAACCGCCATTTGTTTTTCTTCAAACATCTGATGAAGACCAAACGTCAACTGATGAAATTTAAATTTGCCAACTGCAACATCTGTCAGCCCCCTGTGTGTGTGTGTGTGTGTGTGTGTGTGTGTGTGTGTGTGTGTGTGTGTGTGTGTGTGTGTGTGTGTGTGTGACCAACACACCTGCTTCTCCTGCGTCGACGGCGCCGCTGTCACCCAGTCGTACGACCCCCTGCCCGCCGGGCCGAACCTCATCCAGCTGCTCTCCAGAAGCTCCCGCATAATGTTCAGGTGAACCACCACCTCAGTTGTGTATGTGTGTGTGTGTGTGTGTGTGTGTGTGTGTGTGTGTGTGTGTGTGTGTGTGTCGAGGAAAGTGTGAGGATGTTAGACGGCGAGCGGCTAAAGCGTCCAGCTGTCATTCCAGAGGTTTCAGAGGTAAACAGAACCCGAGGGGCGGGGCCAAGGCGGGAGGGGCGGGGCCTAACAAGGGAAGGGGCGGGGCTTAACAGGCCAGACCGCCGGCTGAGTGGCCACTCACATGGCGGCACATGCAGCGGGATTCAGGCCAATGACGGGATTTAAGGATGCTCAGCTGGCCTATATCACAAGTGTGTGTGTGTGTGTGTGTGTGTGTGTGTGTGTGTGTGTGTGGCCTTTTTGCTGAAATCACGTGGGACCACCTCTGGCCAGAATGCTCACCTGGCTCAACCAAGGTGTGAGTGGCTCCGCCCCCCCCCCGTTACAAGCCCCGCCCACTGAATAAGCCCCGCCCCCAAATAAGCCCCGCCCCTAGTCCTGGTTTGCGTTGTTGTTGGAATCCTAGGAAAGTGAAGGAACAGGATGTCTGCTTCTTCTCCCTCACCATCTTACCACCTTCTCCATCTCGTCATAGTGGAATGCACTAAAACAGACTTGATCCCAAAAGTGTGTGTGTGTATGTGTGTGTGTATGTGTGTGTGTCGGCATTTCAGATCTTAAAGTGTATGAAACAACAGTCGTTTTATTCTCCAGGTCCTGAAGTTCTCCAGGTTCTCCAGTTCTCTGATTTTCCACCAGCAGGAGAACAAAAGATTATTCATTCAGTGACAATTTGGCAGATTTGGTCTTTTTATTTTTTTTCTAATCAATCAAGGTTAATCTGCTGCGAGCAGACGGGCGGATTACACACACACACACACACACACACACACACACACACACACACACACACACAAACACACACACACACACACCACACACACCTGCTCCTCCGGATTTGCTGTGCGATCATGTGTGATATGAGCAGTCGGTTTATTCAGGCGAGGCCTCATTTCAAATATGACGAGAACACACACACACACACACACACACACACATACAAACACACACACACGCACCATAATTATATGTTTGTATTGTTTCTCTGGGTGTGAGAGTCATCTGGGTGAAACCTGGTGTGTGAGCCTGAGGGCCGCCATGGATCTGAGGCCTGTGATTGGACGATGGCGGGGGTTGGCGCACGCTACTTCCTGTGAGGACCAGGAAGTAGCGTGGCGGCGTCGGCGACAACAAGGACGCGCTCCAGCTGTCCGGACACACACATCTGCCGGGATTGGAAAATCCATCCTCGGGATTATCAGCCGGTTCTAATTACTCGTCACGTGGACAAACCGAGGGTCCGAGTGTGTGTGTGTGTGTGTGTGTTCGCGTGATGGGGGAGGATCCTGAGTAATGGTCCTGACATGGTGGACGGTTAATCCTGTGGCCCCGGCTGACTCCTGCACATGATGGATTTTCTGTGTGTGTGTGTGTGTGTGTGTGTGTGTGTGTGTGTGTGTGTGTGTGTGTGTGTGTGCTCAAACCAACTGTCACTCAGTTCTCATGCAATTCCCCAAGGATTCCTTGATTTATCTATTTGAATATTTATGTATTTTTTTATTTTTAATTCATTCATAAAGTCATATATTTATTAATCCATCTATCTGTTTGTATATTTATTTATGTATTTATTTATTTCTGATTTATCTTTTTATTTATTCGTCTACTGGTATAATGTATTTATCTATTCATTCATTTATTTTATTTCATATATCTTTATTCACTTATTTACTTCATTTATATAAAAAGACTGTGTGTGTGTGTGTGTGTGTGTGTGTGTGTGTGTGTGTGTGTGTGTGTGTGTGTGTGTGTGTGTGTGGGCTCAAACCAACTGTCACTCATTTGTCATGTAATTCCCCAAGGATTCTTATTTATTTATCTATTTTTATATTTATTTATTATTATTAAAGAAATGTATTTAGGTATTTGTTTATGTATTTGTTTATTTTTATTAACACATTTTATTAATTGATTCATTAATTGATCTATTTGTATATTTATATTTTTGTTCATTTTTTTATTCATTGATATATTTATTTTTTCAATTTGAATTTTTTAAATGTATTTCTTAATTTATCTATTTGTATATCTATTTATTCATTTATTTTAATTAATATTTGTATTTATCTTTTTTTTTTGCTTATTTAATTCATTTATTTATTTATTCGTTTATTTTTGTATTTTTGTTCATTCATTTATTAGCAAGAAAAGGGC
The DNA here is from genome assembly GCF_037954325.1 of Fistularia commersonii. Lineage (NCBI taxonomy): Eukaryota > Metazoa > Chordata > Actinopteri > Syngnathiformes > Fistulariidae > Fistularia > Fistularia commersonii. Next base: position 4,881,409 of record NC_141295.1, on the reverse strand, counting down.
TATAAAGGGTTTCTAAAAGCCAACAGTTTTAAGAGTGTGTGTGTGTGTGTGTGTGACTCCTAATTTAATCTAATTTAATTGTATTCTTATTTACTTTAATTACTTTATTTGTATTTTCATTTATTTATCTGTTTATTCATTGTCAAGTAAAGGTTACAAATTGTTTCTAACACGTTGTTATGGCATCACACACACTATTTAAAGAGAAATAGTGTGTGTGCGTGTGTGTGTCTGTGTGTGTGCATGTGTGTGTGTGTTTTCCACTCCTGGCGACCCGGTATGTAACCTTTCCTGTCGCCATGGCGATTCCTCCTTCGTCTCCAGACACCTCGGACGGAGGATTATGGGATGTGGGATCTCCAACTTCTTCATCTGTTTCTTCATACGAGCGTCGTCACGGCGACGCAGCATCCCATAATCCCAAGAAACGGTGGATAATCCCAAGAGAAGTGACTTAATCTGTTTGGTTGAATCAGCAAAAACTAAATATCCTTTGGTTAACTTTGGAAAATAAAATAAAATAAAATAAAATAAAATAAAATAAAATGGAATAAAATAAGATAAGATATGATGAAATAAAATAGAATAAAATAAAATAAAATGAAATAAAATAAAATAAAACTTACATTTATCAGAAATCAACTGAGCTGAAATACCTGGGATAAAATAAAAATGCTAATAAAAAAAAAATCAAAAAATAAATAAAACTAAAATAAATTAAAATAAAACAAATGGATGTTAAAGAACTTAAATTTAACAGAAATCAATTGAGTTGAAATGCATGTCACAAAATAAAAATAGTCAAAAATGAATTAATTTGTCATTAAACTAAATCAAACTAAATTAAATTCAAAAATATAAAATACTAAAAAAATAACGATATTAAAGAACTTAGATTTAAATATTTGAAATATAAATAGTTAAAAACAAACCTAATAAAATAAAATAAACAAAGATAATGATAGAAATAGTTTAATTTGAACATTACTCTAAAATGCCTGGTATTTGATTAACTAAGATATAATAAAATAAAATAAAATAAAATAAAGTGACTTAATATTAAATAATATAAATTCAGCAGAACTCAATATAGTTGAAATAGCCTGGGATACGATAACAATTGTTATAAAAACAAATAAAGTAAAATAAAATAAAGTAATGAAAGGATAAAATAATGGGTATTAAAGACTTAAAGAGGAAATAACTGTAATAAAATAAAAAAATGAATTAAAAAAATCAAGTGACTAAAATAAAGTAATATAAAATGTACAAAAAGGGAAATATGAATATGAAAAATATAACATTAAATAAAGTTTAAAAAATCAATTAATAGATAGTCAAGACCCTCAACAGATATCAGGCTAAAATATCTGGAAAAAATTTATAAACAAATACAATTTTTTAAAATAACATTTAATAAAACCATTTATTTCACTAGAAGAAAATGAATATTTATGAGCTTACTTTTAAATACACTTTCATAAAATTACATCAAATTTCATTCAAAATCTTAAGTTGAATAAAATCACATGAAGAAATAAACAATTCAAAATATTGGATATTAACAAGTTTAAATTCAACTGAAATCAATTGAGCTAAAACACCACGTCTAAAGCAAAAAACTATACTAACAAATTAAAATACTAACAAAAATACTATACTAACAAATTAAGTGAAATAAAATTTTAATAAACCAATTTAAAAAAAAGAATATTTGAGAGTTTACTTTTAAATGAAATTCAAATAAAACTTAAATTAAACTATACAAATTATATAAAATCAAGTTACCCCAAATCACATGTAAAAAAAATAAAAAATAATTACTGAAATCAATTGATCTGAAATAGCTGGAGAATAATAAGCATAATCAATAAGAATAATCAATACCAAGTTAAGTAGAATGAAATAAAATGTAAAAATCAAATTGATAGTAAATGGATCGTAAAGATCTTTAACTGAAAGCACCTTGGCTGAAATGCTTGGGATACATAAAATATTATGAATAAAACTAAAAAATTAAGAAAATAGAATAATGAAAATTTAAGCGCTTACTTTTCAATGAAATTTCAATAAAATACACTAAAAGTAAATAAAATTACATGAAATCAATAGGAATAAAATCACATGAACACATTAAGAATAAAAGAATATATCAAAGAGCTAAAATGCTTGGGAACATTAAAAAAATTGAAATAGACAAATAATTTAAAAATCGAATTGATGGATATCAAAGAAGTTAACCCAAACTGAAATCCATTGAGCTGAAATGCCTGAGACAATATGAAATAAAATATTAAGAAATAATATTTCATAAAATGAAATATTAAAATAAAAAAATTGAATTAAATTTAATCAAATTTAGAAACAGGAAATATTCATGCAATAATGAGAGTCCCGCTACCGTGTTTTAGGATAGGTAGGATAAGTGTTATAGATAATAAAATAAAATAAGATAAAATGAAATAAAATAAAATTAAATTGAATACTAATATAAATACAAAATCGAATTGAATTACATTTAGAAACAGGAAATATTCATGCAATAATGACAGTCCCCCTCCCATGTCTTAGGATAGGTAGGATAAGTGTTATAGATAATAAATTAAATTAAATTGTAAATAGAAACATTGAGCAATATGGTAAGCACCCTCCGTTTCAGCATAGGTATGATAAGTGCTATGAATGATAAAATAAATAAAATAAAATAAAATAAAATAAAATAAAATAAAATAAAATTAAGAAAGAAGAAATATTCATACAATAATGAGAGTCCTGCAACAACGTTTTAGGATAGGTAGGACAAGTGTTTTAGACAAAAAAATAAAAAATAAAATAAAATAAAATAAAATAAAATAAAGAAAGAGAATATATTCATGCAATAATGAGAGTCCCCCTGCCATGTCTTAGGATAGGTAGGACAAGTGTTATAGATAATAAAATAAAATAAAATAAAAATAGATTAAATTAAATTAAATTAAATTAAATTAAATTAAATTAAATTAAATTAAATTAAATTAGATTAAATTAAATTAAATTAAAAAAGAGGAAATATTCATGCAATAATGAGAGTTCCACTACCGTGTTTAGTATTGGTAGGACAAGTGTTATAGATAATAAAATCGAATTAAATTACATTTACGAACTTGAAATATGCATGTGATAATGTTATAATGAAAAGTGTTATAGATAATAAAATAAAATAAAATAAAATAAAATAAAATAAAGAAAGAAGAAATATTCATTCAATTATAAGGGTCATTGATAATAAAATAAAATAAAGTAAAATGTATTAACTGGAAATATGGATGTGATAATGGTGTAATGAAAATTGTTACTTAAAATAAAATAAAATAAAATAAAATAAAATAAAATAAAAAATAACACAGAAATATTAGATTCTACAGACAAAATTATGGAATATTTCCCTTCCATCAACTATTCCCTCCTTTTTGATCTCCATCTGTTTCCTCCTCACTTCCAAGTTTCTGCAACAACAATCAACCCGACCGGCGCTTTTATTTTGGAAAACACGCAAATCCCCGCAGGTGTGTTTCCGTTCACGCAGGTAAGGTGTGTGTGTGTGTGTGTGTGTGTGTGTGTGTGTGAGCGAGGAGGACCAGCGTCCCGATGCTGCTCCGCGGTGCCTTCGCGGCGCTCCTGGTTCTGACCAGCGCCGCCTCCGCAGGACCGGGTGGGTAAAGAAATAACATTGAAATAAATGCAAAAATATGCTTTTAGGAATAAATGTTTGTGTCGAGGAAAGAGTCACTGGCAGGAGATTAACACAGGAACTACATATACTCATCTGACCGGAGCTTCCGGATTCTGACACTTGTTATGATGTCAATCATTTATTATGTTTCTTCTTCTTCTTCTTCTTCTTCTTCTTCTTCTTCTTATTATTATTATTATTATTATTAGTAGTAGTAGTAGTAGTAGTAGTAGTAGGAGTAGTAGTAGTAGTAGTAATAGTAGTAGTAGTAGGTGTTATTGTTATTGTTGTTATTGTTGTTATTGTTGTCATTATTGTCATTATTATAGTTATTATTATTATTATTAGTAGTAGTAGTAGTAGTAGTAATAATAGTAGTAGTAGTAGTATTATTACTATTATTACTATTATTGTCATTATTTTCGTTATTATTATTATTTGTAGTAGTAGTAGTGGTAGTAGCAGTAGAAGTTTTGTTATTATGATTATTATTATTATGGTTGTTATTATGGATGTTATTATTGTCGTTATTATTATTATTATTACTATTATTATTACTATTATTATTATCATTATTATTATTATTATTAGTAGTAGTAGTAGTAGTAGTATTAATAGTGGTACTAGTAGAAATATTATTATTATATATTTTTTATTGTTGCCGTTATTATTATTATCATTAATATTAATGTCATTATTATCATTATTACCGTTATTATTATTATTACTATTGGTAGTAGTAGTAATGGTATCGTTATTATTATTATTGTTATCGTTATTATCATTATTACTATTAATTTTGTTGTTTTGGGTGGTGGTGTGTTTGTTGTTGCTGTTGTTGTTGTTAACAATAATAATACTGATAATTATTGATAATGATAGTTGTTAATTTGAAACACTTTCAGAAAATGACAAAAAAGTTTTTCCCAATCGATTGATTTATCATTCCTTTTATTTAGCGATGATTTGGTTGATTGATTGATTGGTGATTGATTAGTGAAAAAGACACGCGTGGAAAGAAACAAAAAAATATATATAAAAAAAAAAAAAAAAAGCAATTGATGTGGAAACTTCCTGCTCGGTCGGTTGATACCGCGCCCACGCAACACACGCGCACACGCACACGCTTGGATTTAACGAGGTGACGTGACCAAGTCAACATTTTTTTGACTGTGTGTGTATATGTGTGTGTGTGTGGTGTATATGTGTGTGTGTATGTGTGTGTGTGTGTGTGGGAGGAGTCACATACGGTGGACGAGGTTGTTTTTCAGTTTTATCGATACCAAAAGTTAATGATTATCAATCTGATATTTTCTTTGTTTTTTTAATCCCTAAAACCAAAGATCATGTCTTGTTTATTTTACAGAAATATAATTTCAAGGGGGAGAAAAAATTATTTAGTATCAGTTTTTTGGATAATTCTTTGATAGATGAATTGATACTAAATGGATCGGGGTGAATTCATTTTTTATTGATTTATTTATTGATTCATTCTATTCACTGAAATCAAATTAACCATTTTATAGGTCGTTTCTTTGCGAATTTGTTTTTTTAATTGTTCATGAAATTATTGGCAATTTATTTGTTATTTGTTTGTAATCTACAGGTGAATTCCACTATTTTAGTTGTTTCATTTGCAAAATTCTGGATGTCTTTTTCTATTTTATTAGTCAATTTAACAGCGATTTATTTCTGAACTATATTTTAGAAAAAAAAAAGAATCTTAAAATAATTTGTATATATGAAAAGTATTTTAAATGATTCACAGGAAACCTCTCACTAAACTACAGATGCATTTTTAGTGAGTTTCTCTTACAACATGTTATTTTTAATATTTTCAGTTACTATATCAACAATTTATAGTAAAATGATTCATCATTTTCTGCATCTTTTAAATGTCATTTAAATTATTGGTAATTTGCTGTAAATATACAGATAATTTTTAATATTTCAGTCAGTTCATCAGTTATTTATGACAAAAAATACAGATACTTTTGAATTTATTTTGATTAAACAATTTGGCAATTTCTGGATGAAGACAATGTGCAAAGATTTTTAAATAAAACTGAAATAAGCTATATGACATATTCTAACTTCAGATGATTTTAATGAACTGAAAACTTTATTAAGGATAATTAAGTCATGTTTTGGTATTTTAACATTATTACTTTCTAATTTCCTTTTTTTTTTTTACTAATTTTCCTTAAGTTATATATATTTACTGCCCAATTTAATACATTTGAAAAAAGAATATATAAATATTTTTTCTACAATGCACTTACAGACATCAAATGTTTGTTTGCTAAGTAGCTGGAAATTCTTATAATTATAATCATACATGTAATTGTATTCTTGTAATAAGTAATTTCTTGGTCGATCATAAATATTGTTCGCAAATCATTTACAGACTTAGATTTTTTATTGTTCAATTATACAGCGGTTCAGTCTAAAGCAGCAATTATTATTAATTATTATTATTATTTAATTTAACAATGTCTATTAAAAAACATCTCCCATTAATATTTTTAAATTAACAAAAATTCAGATATTTGACGTAGTTTTTCCTCCCTCTTTTTTTTATACCTAATGCCATTTCGTGCTTAATATTTTTTAACTAAATGATTGATAAGATTCAATGTTGGCGATTCGTGGGATAATTTTGTCAAAACTTGAAATGGTTCATTAATTTCTTGGTAAATAGCAATGTATGTATATATAATTGAAACGTAACTTCATTCATTTGCGTCTTTCAAGCCCATTTTTACTTGTTTTTATTTTAAATTTACACATCTACAATGTTTTTCAGTTGTTTCTAAAAAATACATTTTGCAATTCTTGCGAAATTTTGGCATCTGTAAAATAATTCCAGATCATTTATAATAGCAAAAGTCTGGGGTAAGAAACATACAGTTGAAATGAGCATTTAAATAGTGGACATAAATAAATATACATTGACCGTAGCTCCCTTGGGTAACTGGACTTGTATGTTATTGCGTAGTAGCATGTTTGAGTGCAGGGGAGTTTGGTGGTACCATGGTAGTGGAGTTTAGTCTCTGGTCTGAGGACGACCGACATGGCGAGGGGTAGGAGATGGTTTCTAGGGGGTCACCAAGAGTTCAGTGAGGACTCAGTTCCTGGGAAGAAGTTCTCCCTTACTTTGCTGGTCCTTGTCCAGAGACTTCTGTGGTGCCTGGAGTTGGTGAGCCTTTTTGACCGGACCGGAGGTCTTGGTGGTCCAGGACAGGACCTCCGAGATTTGGATCTCCAGGAACACGAAGCTGGATGGGGTCATGGATGCCTCTTTTCTCCTTTCTGATGTCCACGATGTTGAAGAGCAAGTTTCCTTCGGTGTAGGCCCTCTGTGGGCCTTCCCCTCCTGGTCACCGATGATACCTATCACCACGGTGTTGTCCGCAACTTGACGATAGAGTTGGAATCCGTGCACTGGTGTGCAGAGAGTAGAGGCATGGACTCAGCACACTGCCTTGTGGTGGAGTGTGATGGTGGTGGAGCAGGTATCTCCTGACCTTACAAACTGTGGTCTGTTGGTTAGCATGCTGGCTGTAGCTTCTTGGAGCAACCGCTCGTGCAAGGAGCAGGTTGAAGATGTCCACAAAAATCCAAGCTAGCTGCTTGGCGATGCCCTCTGCAGCAGTGTCTTTGTCCTTATTATCCCTCCGGAAGCGAGCATGGAAGTCATTGAGCTCAATCAGGAAGTAGGTGTCCAAAGTCGTGGAGATGGAGACGATGGGTTTGTGGCCTGTGATGGCCTGGAAAAGTGACCTTGTAAAAGTGACTCTGCAGCACTGTTGGCCTTCTTGATGGCCCTCGTTTTTTTGCGCCTTCTGGTGTTGCAGGAAGATCCCAGTGGACTTTGAGGTGAACCGTCTTCGAGGTTTGAGTGACTAAAATTGTCCGTAACAATAAACGCAGCCTCCGGAAGGGCAATCTGTTGTTTGCTAGTAGCCCCTTGAAGTTACTTCCTTGCGTACTCAGCCCCTTGGCAAGAAGGTGCAGTATTGATGGTGGACGTGATCTCCTGTGGCTAATAAAACAGTCTACACCAAACCATGAGGGACTCAAGGTCAGCCGAGCACTGTCTCTGAAGAGCCACAGAGTCCGTAGACCAGGCCTTGTTGCCATAAATACACAGTCCCCCTCTTGCGGAGCATCAGGCTAGCTCACTAGCACCGGCCCGCAGCCATTTCTGGGGCATTTTTCCGTGAAAATCACGTCATTGCAGTCCAAAAGTCTCCTGCTGTGGACAAAGCTCAGTCAGATCTCGTCTTTCGTATTCACGCGAGGCAGAGAGAATCGGTGCAGTGTTAGCGTTAGCTTAGCTCATATCCCTCAGTGCTTCCTCCGTCTTTCCGTAGCCTCCGGTGTCCTGGAGTTCTCCGGGATGAATCCAAGATCGCTGATAGTGCTAACATTATGTGATAATCTCGGTTTGCAGTTCCGCCACCGGAGAACGTCACGATCCAGTGCAACAACCTGGCCTCCACGGTCCAGTGGGACTACGACCAGCAGGGGGCGCCGACAAAGTTCATCATCTACCACAAGTGAGGCCTCTGGCGGTAGTGAACATTGACTTTGCCGCCGTGCAGTGCTAAGGGATCCCTCTGCGCCGCCGGCGTCCGCAGGCAGAAGCAGTACGAGACGGTCGACCGCCGGTTCAACGTGTCCAACCTCTGGGAGTCCCTGGACAGCCTGATCGATTACCAGCACGTCAGCGTGGCGGCCCGGCGAGGAGGAAGCGTCTCAAAAAACGTCAGCGTCTCCTTCAACTTCAACGACCTCCTGTCCACCGACGTGAAGTGTGAGTTTACCGGGAAACATTTAAAAACACCTGGGAATAAAGTTCCGATGTAGCGATAGCTTGGCGATGGAGGGTAATAGATCCCCTCTAGCCGTTGATAGCGGCTAGCTGGAATAGCTGCCCGGCTGCAGCTAGCAGACAGCCGCCTCGTCATAGCTATCCATAACAGCGGCGGGCTAATGGCTGATAGCTCCCTGTTAGCTGTTAAATGTATCCACAGTCTGCTAGCAGCAGATAGCTGCCTGCTCGCAGCTACGTGTATCAACTGCCTGTTAGCAGCAGCAGTTGCCCACTATGTGCTAATGGTACAAGCTACCTGCTAGCGGTTAGCGGCTGAGAGCTGCCTGCTGGCGGGAAAGAAATGCCTGTCACGGATTGATGGCTACCTGCTGTAAGCTAGCAGCAGCAGTTGCCTGCACACAGCTAGTTGACAGCTGCCTACTGGCAGCTTGCAAGAGATAGCTACCCGTGAGCGGCTAGCGGGTAAACAAAACTGCTCGCGGCTAGCTGTAACAGCTCCCTACAGGTGGCTAGTGGTCAGAATCTTACAGTTGACAGCTAGCTGGAAACAGACATCTGCGAGCAGCTAATAGCTTTCTGCTAGCTGTAACAGCTCGCTGCTGAATGCTGTTTTCAAGCATCCAGACTATTTACATCTTGGGCGTCTTTTCACAGGCGCTTTCGACTTCCCGCCCGTCACCTTGACAACCAAAAACACGAACGCCATCCTCCGTTTCCAGAATCCCATGCAGTTCCACCGCAGGCTAGAAAATCTAATGCGCGGCGCGAACCCTACCTTCTGCTACGAGGTGTCTTACGGCCAGGTGGGTGCCAGAACATCAGAAGAAGTCGTCCACGGCTGTGGAGTCTTGAGATGTGTGTGTGTGTGTGTGTGTGTGTGTGTAGCCGGACATCTCAGGTGAGTGCAGTTTGAACCACAAGATCTGCGAGACGGAAGTCACCTTCCAGAAGGGGTCGGCGCCGACCTGCATGAAGCTCAAGGGTGAGCTCATTGTGTCTTCTGGGCAGTACCTGATGTTCAAAGCGGTGGATCGTTTGTGTCCCGGCACCTCGATTCATGAGCCCCACCCGGAGAACATCTTTCTAGAGTCGCTGCTGCCAGGCCTCCTCATCGGATTGTTCCTAGCCCTGCTGGCCACCGCCGCTATCTTGATTGTGAAGGTCTTCAACGTGAGGGAACAGCTGCCAGATTCCCTGGTGAGCTCCGACGGTTCCTTCCCTCGCGCGAACCCGCCTGACCCCTTCCTCCTCCCGCAGGTCTTCAACAACGCTTGCCAGGACGCCGAACACCACCACACCTCCCAGGAGGCGGACGACTGGAGTAGCTTTTCGTCCCAAATCGAGCTCCAACTCTTGGAGAACCAAGTTGAGGAGAACCAAGTTGAGGACAACCAACTTGAGGAGAACCAACTTGAGGAGAACCAAGTTGAGGAGAACCCCCAGGAGAACGCCAACAACTACCTTCTCTTTTGTCAGCACAGTATGGGAGGTGGAGATCTGGTGAGCGGCTACAGCAAGAGGTGAAGAACCACGATGAGAAACGCTCTCCACAGAAAAGGGACCGACACTAACGGGCGGGTTAGCGTCGAGCTAACGGACGTAAACGCCGCTTGTCTCATCTTGAGTTGTTGATTTGTTTTGTTGGAGAAGAAGCTTCGTAGAAGCAGGAAGTCACGAAGGGAAAGATTTTTTTTGGACTCATAATCACGTCTCACTTCATCTTCTCGAGGAAGGAACTCCCTGCCGAGGAGGACAATCACCGTGACTCATTGTAGATTATTATCCTTGTAAAAGAGTTAATCATTAAGCAGGTCGGGAAACAAGAAATAGTCTTGGTGGTATTTTTCAAAATAAAGCTCAACTTCTGGAAGCTGATCTTGTTTATTCTTTTATGTTTAAAAATAAAAGTCCTTGGGGGGAGGGGGCACCTTCACAGCATCTCTGGAGAAGATCATCTCCAGGACCAAGTGACAGCGGAAGATAAAACTCAGGTCCATCCCGGAGTTCCGGCCGCTCAGTTCGTCTCCTAAAGGGTTCAACTCGAGTCCCGGGCGGAGCTACTACAGCTTCAGGCCTTGGATGTTGGTCCTCAGGTTCAGCAGCTGCTTCTCCTGCCGAAGCTTCTCCTCCTTGAAGAGCGTCCGGTTGGCCTTCTTCTCCAGCCGCCGCTCCTGCTCCGACACAAAGGCACACCAGTTGGTACTCCGATTTGTTGAGTTACTCTTTGGGAGTGACCGGGATCAGGAATGAGTCCATCAGAGGGACGGTACATGTTAGATGTTTGGAGAAGGTTAGAGGTGGTTGGGTCATGGACAGATAGTGAATATATTGGTGGACAGATGCTGGACTTGGGAGGTCCAGAGGAAGACCAAAGAGAGGATTTACGGACGTAGTGATAGCAGAGGATACCGAGATAGGGTTGGATGGAGAAGGTAGATTCACAGTGGTGACCCCTGAAGGGAAAAGCCGAAAGGGAGAAGAAGAAGAAGACAAACACGGAGAATCTTGACAAGACTACAACTTCTTCACTCCACGTTGACGTTGCTGTTCTGCCCACAGCTCCTCCTGAGCTCCATGTCATTGGAACGGCACCCGAAGAAGCCCAGATCTTCCTCAAGGACACCCGGGAACCTCCCACAACACAGCTAGGCTACTTTTGCCGACTTCTCCGACACTCTTCACCGCAAGGCTGCATCCCGACTCCCCTGCTCTTTATCCATCCAACAAGACCGCTGCCTGGTGAAGGACGCCGACGATACTGTCCTCCTGTCCCCTATTGGAGGGTCCTGATCCTATCCATCCTGGTCACTCCCAAAGAGAACCTCAACATCTTCATCTCTGCAACCTCTAGTTCTGCCTGCTGTCTTTTGGTCATTGGAACGGTTTATAGTCCAAACATCATCTCTGGTCTCACCACTGTCTTGTACACCTTTCCTTTTATTCTGGCTGATAGTCTTCTATCTCTTCGTACCCCTGACAATTTTCTCCACCCATTCCAACCTGCTCGTCTCTTCACCTCTTTTCCACACTCTCCGTTGCTCTGGACTGTTGACCCTAAGTACCTGAAATCCTCCACCTTCTTGATCTCCACTCCCTGTAGCCTCACCGCTCCACCCGAGTTCCTCTCATTCACACACATATATCTGTCTTGCTGCAACTAACTTCCAAAGCATACCTCCACCTCTCTAGATTTTCCTCTACCTGTTGTCTGCTCTCGCTCACAATGTCATCCGCAAACATCATGGTCCATGGGGATTCCTGTCTAACCTCATCTGTCAGCCTGTCCATCACCATTGCGAACAAGAAGGGGCTCAGAGCTGATCCCTGATGGAGTCCCACCTCCACCTTGAACTTCTCTGTTCCCCCTACAGCACACCTCACCACAATCTCACAGCGAGCATACATGTCCTGCACCAGTCTAACATCCTTCTCTGCCACTCCAGATTTCCTCATTTATCACGAAGTAAAAGACATAAGCGTCTTATTCTTAACGACCAAGTGACAAGCCAGGCCGCCTTTCCAGTACCTTAAGATTTCCTTCCAACTGCCACGGTGAAAACCGTTGCTTGCGAGGCCCACTAGCCAAGCACTTAATGTACGATGTGTTGCTAAAATGTAACGCCCCTCAAGCCGCCCCCGAGCGACTTCCAACGTTCCCACCTTCCGCTCCTCCTTGACGGCTTGCTTCCTGGCCTTGCGGTCCTGACGGTCCTCGTCGCGGGGCCGGGGCTGCGTGGCGGCACGAGGCAGGTCCGAGTCGTTGATGCGTCCCATTCGCTCGGCCTGCCGGGCCGTGGGGCCGCGAGGGGGCAGCACTTCCAGCGGGATCCCCGTCTTATTGGACAGGCGGATGGTCCTCGCCTGGGGACGGAGAACGAGACTGGTCTCTAGTCCAGACGTCGCCGTCTTCAACCCGCCGGGAATGATAACAAAATGCTCAGCTTTGGATCATTTCATGGTAATAATGTCTGTAATTTCTAGAATGTAATGGAGGAAGAAAACTCTTGATACTTAGATTTGAACATTTTGAATCATAATCTGAGTCTTTCAAACTAATTTTATGATCATTTTCAGTTAATAAACACAATATCAATTCATTTAAATGATGTCAATTCCATTCAAATTATTATTAAATTTCTCGAAGCCTCAGTTATTCGTATTTTTAACCCATAAATGAAATGTTTTCATATGTTCTATTGACTCTTCTCACATAGATGGATATAATAACAAAATAAGCAGTCATCTCAGCTCTGGATCATTTCCTGGAAATAATGTCTGAAATCTTAAATCACAATCTAAGTCAGACTTAAAGTCGAGCTTTTCTGGATCATTTTCGGCTCAAATGATAAACACAATTAAAATTAAGTTAATCAATTCAAATGTTGAAGCTTCATTTATTCATATTTTTAAGCTGTGTATTTTTTTGACTTTTCTATTTATTCTCATTACTCAGATGGGAATGACAACAAAATGAACCGTCATCTCAGCTTTGGATAATTTCCTGAAAATAATGCAAATAATTTAGATTTGAAAACAAGTTTTGAATCACATTGTAATTAAACGCAAACTAATTTCTTGATCATTTTCGGTTCAATTATCACACCGATTTAAATAGTTCAATTATTTTTAAACTGATTGAAGCTTCATTTTTTGAAATTATTTTTAAGCCGCCTTTTTTTTTTGTATTATTTTTTACATTTTCTACTTGTTTTAATTACGTAAGTATATATTTTCTTAAAATATTTTAATAAAAACATCGGCTGTAGTTTCCACAGTCGTTTACAGGCCAGGCAGCTGAACTGTGCAACAGCGCCCCCTAGTGGTCGGGGTCTGAATTACACTTCGGGGTTGAGGAAGAGCTCGGTCGTCGCACCTTGGCCGGCTCCTCGATCATCTTGGGCCGGTTGTAGATGTTGGAGTAGGTACCTGAGGGAGACGAGACGGCCTTCAACACCAAAAGTTAAATCTCGTCGTCATCGGGGAGCGAGCGAAACTCCCGAGACGAGGGCGAAGCTCCTCAGGAGGCTCCGTCCTGCTCCAGACTCACTGATGATGGTCTCGCAGTCCCACTTCTCCTCCGGAGCCTCCATCACCAAGGCTTCCATCTCCTCCTCTTCATCCTCCTCCTCGTCCTCCTCGTCCCTCAGAGACGGAGGCTCCGGGGGTCCCAGGTCCTCGGGCCTCAGGGACCTGAACCGGGACAGAACCGTGTTAAGTGTCCACCCGGGGCGGAGCGAGAACCTGGGCTGGACTTCCTCGGCGCCGGACGCTCACTCCCGCTGCTTCTGTCGGTGGAACTCCCGGATCACCTCCTCCAGCCGGGCGCTGTCCGGAGCGATGAAGCCCTCCAGCTCGGCGTTGTCCAGGGCGCCGATTTCATCGTCGTCGAACAGCTCGAAGAACTGAAACACACCGGCGAAGAAGACGGAGGTGAAGATGGACGACGGGGAGACGGGACCGGGAGACGGACGGTTTCGCAACCGGACCTTCTCGAAGCGGTCGTCCAGCAGGGTGAGCTGCTCGTTCCTCCTCATCACCGCCGAGGTGAGCGAGTACTCGGTGAAGCGGCTCCTCGTCTCCTCGTCCCGGAAGAGGAACCGGGGCTCGCCGCCGTCCTCCTCCCCCGAGAAGCCTCCCTCCGAGTCCAAGTCGCCCTCCGAGTCCGTGTCCTCCCACTCGTCGTCATCGTCTTCCCCGTCGTCCTTACCTCTGACACACACACACACACACACACACACATGGGTCGTACAAAACCTCTGCAGAAGTTGGTTCCGGTCCTCCGGCCCTCCGGGTTCTCACCCCGCGCCGGCGGCGTTCGCCTTGAAGATGAAGTCGTCCTCCAGGACGTTGTCGGGGTCGTCGTAGTCGAAGTCGTCGTCGAGCGCCGCCACGATATCCGGGTCCATGTCCAGACGGGGTCCTGCGGGAACACACACACACACACACACACACACACACACACACAGCAAAGTAATTACTTTAACTACACTCATTGAATCCATTAAGAGTACAGTAAACCCTTGTTTTTCACGGGGGTTATGTTACAAAAAGAACCAGTGATAGGCAAAATCCGTGAAGTAGAAACCTTTATTCGTTTTTACAATTATTATACAATTAAATACTCTATTATACATCGCTGCTGTCGTCCTTATGTTTTTTTCTTCCTTCTTTATGGAACGAACGGAAGATTCATTAATTCCTTGATTCCGACCTACAGCCGAATAGCTTTTAGCTTCCCTTAGCATGTCCAGAAGTTTAACTTTATCTGCCATAGATAGCATCTTCCGCTGCCTTTTGGGCCCTTTTGTCGCTCCAGGGCGTTTTGTCAACATTATGGGTTTTAGAGAAACTCGAAATTGCGAGAGAATATGCACGTACGTCATGTAAATTTGCCAAGCTGTTTTACGTACGTGTACATATTAAACTGCGACGTTATTGACGCACAGGTAGAGAAGAAGCGGAGTGACTTTTTAGCCAATCAGAATGCAGAACACGATGCACCATGCAAATCCGTGAAGTAGCGAAACCGTGAAAAGTAAACCGCGTTATAGCGAGGGATCACTGTAGTGCAAAAATAATATAAAAATGTGTTTTTAACTTGGAAATCACACCTGAGACGGGCGCCGCCTTGTTCAGGAGCCCGACGTCCTCCTCGAACTCGGAGGCGAACACCGAGGAAGGCAGACTGATGGTCGCCGCCTGTCAGACAGGAAGCATCGTCAGATATTTCAGAACATTCTGCGGGGGGAGGGGTTGGCGACCGCCGCTTTCTCGGTCGATGTTAGCATAGCATTAGCTGTTGATGCTGGGGTGATTGGCGATGTTAGCGCCTCAACACACACGCCTTTCCACTGACTTACAGACAAGGCCGTGTCCGGAGGAAGCTGCTGCTCCTCCTCCTCCCGTTCTTCTTCATCGTGCAGACGAAAAGCCGTCCTGCCGGGCGGGGCGGCGGCCACCAGCTCCGCCCGGCCCGACGCCTCCTTCAGATGCTGCAGGTAATCGTAGTCGTCGTCGAAGAAAACACCGAACTTCCTCTGCTCCTCCCGCCTCTCCTCCACGTCCGCCTGGGAAGCCATAATCGTTTCATTCGCGTCGAATCCGAGTGAATCTACCGGTGGTTTTCGGGTGATCGGTGAGGACGGGGGGCACCTTGGCGGCGGGCAGCAGGACGTGCTGCGGGGCGGTTTCATCGGCGGCCAGCGGGTCCCTCTGGCTCCGGTGGACGAGGTGAAAGGTCACGGCCTTCTTCTTGTCGATGAACGCCTTCTTCTTGCGATGAGGCTGAGGGAGACGGATCAGAAGCCGAACTCACTCGGCGGCTCCGTTCGGTTTTGAAAAAAGGTAACGGCTTATTTTCCAAGCCGCCTGAGTTCGATTTAATGAACTTATCCAGTAAAATAGCGACGCTTTGGTTAGCAATTTGAATAAAGCTGACATTAGAATGAGAATAACCCGATTCGGTGACATGATTGTAGCAACGATGCAAATTAGTTTCCTTTCAAAATAAAACCAAATATATTATGGGAGCCTCTCACAGCCACGACACTGGTCTGTAAGTTATATCCCAATATAAGTTATATCTCTTGTATTAATATCTAATTCTAGATTAAATATCTGGAGCACATCAAAACAAATGGGGACAAGGGGACGACGAGGGTTCCAACTAAGTTTGGAAGACACATTTCTCGTAACGAAACTCAAGTCGGCTATGACTGTTGAAAACTTATAGTTTAATTGAACAAATTAGTGGAATATAATGAAAAAAAGGGTATTAACGAGCTCTGTCTTCCAGACGAGCACCGTGTTTACATGAGTCTGCTGTTAGCCGCTAGCTAGCTAGCTAGCTAGCAAACATCGAAACAGCCGTCTTACCATTTTGTGACAGTTCCCGTAAAAGCTCCTTTTATCCGGGCCCTTTTAAAGATTATAGAATTCCAAATCTCTGGGGGTCTGCTGACACGGGCAACCGTCCGCAACCTCAAAATACCGGGGAACTTCGACTCCACGCGGTTTCCTCTCTGGCTTTGGCCAACATGCTACTCCGACTCGCCATCACAGGAAGGAACCATCAGGGGAAAAGGACGGGGGTGACGGGGGAAACACCGCGGGACTAAACCATCATTACTGTTTTCTGTAAAGTGTCATTTTGGAAAGTATCGATCTGTATTTAGGTGTACGATCATGACTGATGTGCGAACATTATTATTTTACGCATCTGTTATATAATTCATCTAGCTGAAATAAGTGCTTGCCACCACGTCAGCACAGTTGGTGCAGTCCAAATTGTCCCTATTTAAAGGGACAGCAGCTCCTGCATGTGCCTTCAAATGAAGGTTCAGTGCAGTGGAGGAGATTCAAAAGGAGATGTTTCTCTGGAAACCTCGATTTGCAGTCGCCTGCGCTTCCGCGTTTGGTCCGAGGGCGTGAACCTCAGGTCGGGATGCACGGACGCGCCTCCTCTTCCCTCCTGTCCGTCCGTCCATCGCTCTGGTCTGCGAGCCGGAGACAGGCGCCCCTTCTCCTGCAGAAGGTCACGGAGGTCACGGAGGTCACGGAGGACGGGTCGATGTCACATAGGGACGGGACGCCCGCTGTGGTGTCGGCGTCCACGTCTGGACGGTCGCTTCACAGGTGAACCTGTGGTGTCACAGCCTGTCCTCCCGGAAAGGCGCCGCACCAGTATAAGGAGAACCTCGGCGAGAGGCGGAGGTCGCCCCGAACCTCCTTCGCTGACGGCGGCCATGTCGGCGGCCTCCTCGGACCCCGGCGCCGAGCAGCTGGTGCCGGACGGCCGCTTCAGGTCGGTCTACAAAATGCTGTGCTTCCTGGGCCAGGGCTCCTTTGGGAAGGTTCTCAAGTGCGTGAGGGTGGACGACAGGAGGACGGTGGCCGTCAAACTCATCAAGAACAAGGACTCCAACGCCAAGGTGGCCAAGCAGGAGGTAAGACCCCGAAGGTCGCCGGGTCGGGGGGCGGGTTCGGGTCGCCGTGTTGAAAACGACTCCGCCCGCCAGATCGCCATGTTGAGACGGATCCGGGCGCTGGATTCGGGGAGGGGCTACTTCGTGGAGTGGAACCAGAGCTTCACGGACGACAAGTACATCTGCCTGGAGTTCGAGAGGCTGGACAAGACTCTGTGGGACCTCCTGAAGGAGAGATCTTTCCGGCCCCTCCGCCTGATGAAGATCCGCCCCGTCGTGCGGCAGGTGAGACCAACTCGACCCCTCGGCGGTTTCCTCCGGCGCTGACGCTCGGCCGTGTCGTCGAGCAGCTGGCGGGAGCTCTGGACCACCTGAAGGCGGCGGGGATCATCCACGCCGACCTCAAGCTGCAGAACGTGATGCTGGTCAACCAGCGGCAGGAGCCGTTCAGGGTCAAGGTGATCGACTTCAGCTCGGCCCAGGACGCGTCGGCCGCCGAGCCGGGCCTGAACATCCAGACGCTGCCCTACCGGTGAGCCGCGGACGCCGCCCGCCGCCGCCGGGACCGAGACAGTTCCCGTGACGTCCCCGCTCCTCCTCAGATCTCCTGAGATCATCCTGGGGCTCCCGTACACCGAAGCCATCGACATGTGGTCCCTGGGCTGCGTGGCGTCCTACCTGTTCCTCGGCGTCCAGCTTTACCCCGGCCAGAACGAGTACGACATGGTGAGCCGGCGCCGCCGCCGCTGAACCACCTTCAGCTTCTCCTCGCTCACACGTGGTATCTCCAGGTGAGGTACATGGAGTCCACGCAGGGTCGGCTCCCCGACGAGCTCCTCTCGGCCGGACTCAAGACCAGCCGCTTCTTCTGGAAGGACGCGTCCGGGCTGTGGAACCTGAAGGTACTTCGCGCCCGCTTCCTTCTGGATTGTTCCGATAAAAAAAACGAGGCTTTTTCTCCGCTAGATCCCGGAGCAGTTCCACCGGGAGACGGGCGTGGAGTCCAAGGAGAACCGCCGGGTGAAGTTCAGCTCCTTGGACGGCCTCCTGCATGTCGGTGTTCGCTTTCGGACGTGAGATCCTCCGCCTTCGCCCGCGACGGCGCCCGCGCTCACGCGCTTTTTTCCCCCCCCAGTTCCACCCGGGCGTGGTGAACCACGGCTACTCGGTGGACGAAGTCGCCGAGTCCAACGACGTGCGGACGTTCGTGGATATGGTCAAAGGGATGCTGCACCTGGACGCCGCCAAGAGGACCACGCCGCGCCAGCTGCTGGAGCATCGCTTCACCACCATGCGACACATCGAGACCTTCTCCTCCGTCAGCGCCTAGTAGGTCTTATTACCGTATTTTTCGGACTATACGTCTCACCAGCCAAAAATGCATAATAAAGAACGAAAAAAAAACATACATAAGTCGCACTGGAGTATAAGTCGCATTTTGGGGGGGGGGGGGGGGGGATTTATTTAATAAAATACAACAACAAGAACAGACATGTCATTTCAAATTTTAATGACGAACAATTTAAAATAAAAATAGAAAAGAGGCAACAACAGGCTGAACGATATGCTTACATGACACAACTGAGAAAGTGCCTGGTATGTTAATATAACATACTAACAGTTATTCCGATAAACAACATGATAAGAAGTTTACCAAAACCATCCGTGTCACTCCAAATACCCGGTAACTAAAATCCCATGACATCTTCATCCTCGGTGTCACTTCTCATCACCTCCGCTAACTCCGGAGGCAGAAGATGTGGCGCTTCCTCTTCTACGTCACTTAGACTCATCGTCACTTCCGGTTCCAACTATTCCAGCCTTTCTGAATCCTGCCAGAACGATTTCGGTCGTCACCGAAGCCCATGCTTTTTCCATCCATTCAAAAACTTCCACCAAAGTTGCACGGCGCATTCGTTCCTCTAGCGGTGGCCGCCTAGCTTTTAGCCCGCGATTGGCTTTTTTTGTTGTCTTCATTTCAGTTATAGTTACCTCCGCTTTTCGACAGTCAAGCTTCTGGCTTCAAACTTTCTCTCTGCAGCTCAATTGCTGTTTTCGGCTGCATATTTTACTACTCGCAGCTTGTAATCAGCAGAATACGATTTCCTTTTCGGTGCCGTTTTTGTTAAGTTCTTCGCTAATGTTGATATTATTATCATCACAGACCTATAGCGCCCTCTTGTGGTTCAATGTGAAAATAACATGTGAAATGATATACCGGTACCGGTAATAATGTGTTAAAAATTTCACACATAAGTCGCTCCTGAGTATAAGTCGCACCCCCCACCAAACTATGAAGAAAAACGCGACTCATCGTCCGGAAAATAGGGTAGTTTAAACCCCAGATTTAGCTTTTTCTCTGTCGTTCCGCGTTGAAATGGACTCGTTTCTCGCCTCCCGCAGCGCAAAGACCTCCTTCCACATCATGGCGGCGTGTCAGAGCAGGAACCCGGCGGCGTCCTCCTCGGGGGTTCACCAGGAGAACCCCCCTCCTCGCGCCGAGAGGAGGTCGCCGGACATCTACGCCTCCGCCAAACGCTCTTCTTCTCCCGCCGGCGGAGGAGATGCGGAGGAGGAGCTCCCGGAGGAGAAGGCGGAGCAGAGCGACGGCGCCAAGAGGAGGCGTTCGCCGCCTCCCGCCGAGAGGACCGACCCCGGCCTGCACGCCGGCAGGAGGCGCCGCAGCCTCAGCGCCAAGAAGAAGAGGCCGCATCCGCCCGCCGAGAGGAGGGACTGACGGGCGGCGGAGGAGGAGGAGGACGCCATGACCCTGGAACGGAGCGCCCCGATTGGACGGCTGGAGACTTTCCGGGAGCTCAGATCAAGTGGCGCGGATTCGGCTAAACTTCATGACGATACTGGTGTTTCCAGAAAAATGATAAAATCTGTGTTTGTGTAGGAGAGGCGGGGCTTAAGCCGGAAGCGTCACCTGTCAATCACAGATTGTAGAGCTGTGATTGACAGGTGAGCTTCCGGGTTAAGCCCCGCCCCTCAAACAGGATTGGATAATTATGAAAATGAGTGTTTTGTCAGTGGAGGGGGCGGGGCTTAACCGGGATGCATCACCTGTCAATCACATCGCCTCAATCTGTGATTGACAGGTGAGCTTCCGGTTTAAGCCCCGCCCCTCACACAGGATTGGATAATTATGAAAATGAGTGTTTTGTCAGTGGAGGGGGCGGGGCTTAACCGGGATGCATCACCTGTCATTCACATCGCCTCAAACTGTGATTGACAGGTGAGCTGTCAGGTGAGCTTCCGCCCCTCACACAGGATTGGATAGATTATAAAAAATGTGTTCTGTCATTGGAGGGGGCGGGGCTTAACCGCAAAGCATCACCCGTCAATCACAGCTCCTCAATCTGTGATTGACAGGTGAGCGTAAGGGTTAAGCCCCGCCTCTCGGGCGAGTTGTCGATCGAGGGGCGGAGCTTAATCCGGAAGCGTCACCCGTCAATCACAGGTCCCATCCGGAAACGTCGGACAGCGTCCCGGTTAAGCCCCGCCCCCTCCGCCGATCTATCCAATCCCATCTGGGGGGCGGGGCTTAACCGGGACGCTCACCTGTCAATCACAGGTGGCATCAGGAAACGTCCGAGAACGTCCCGGTTAAGCCCCACCCCCTCCACCGACTAAACACTCATTTCCTCATCATCTAGCCAATCCCGTCTGAGGGGCGGTGCTTAACCGGGACGCTCACCTGTCAATCACAGGTCCGCATGGAACGACGTCCAATCATTCGCTCTCCGTTGATGGACAGGCGATGCATCCCGGTTAAGCCCCGCCCCCTCCACCGACAAAACATAATCTATCCAATCCTGTTTGAGGGGCGGGGCTTAACTCAGAAGCTCACCTGTCAATCACAGATTGAGGAGATGTGATTGACAGGTGATGCATCCAAACAAAAGATGTTTTTTCAAAAGAATGTTTTTTCATTCACAAAAACAGCAAATGCAAAAATGTTCCCCAAATTTTACGTTCTTTATAAACAATTTTGAATTATATAAAAAATCCTTAAAACTTATGGAAAAATCCCAAAACTCTACAGTTTGATGTCTGAGATTCCTTGTGAACCACCAAGTTAAATACATGGTATATCCCCTTGCAAGTTGTTTTTTTTTCCCTTTCTTTTTAATTTTATTTGTCTATTTATTTAATTATTTTCTTTTACTTTCTTTTTACATTTCTCACAAACCGTTTAAAAAAAAACAAAAAAAAAAACAGGTGATGCCTCCAGGTTAAGCCCCGCCCCCTTAACCCTTTGGTATTTAATCCAACCCTTCTGCAAAATAAAAACCTGCGCTTTGGATTTTCCACCCTGATGTTTCTCCACCACCCGGCTTCGTCCGACAGCGAGACGCACGCTCTGGTTTTGCCGGAAACATCTTATTTTATTCCGCGTTCACGCCAGAAAAGGAAGGAAAAGAAGCGAAGCGTAGAAGGCGGACGCTTTAATGCGCGGCGTTGCGTCCCGTCCGGTTCCCCTCACACGTTCATGGACAGCATCAGGAACTGCGAGGAGGTCGGAGAGAGAGATTTGAGCTTGACTCCACCCGGGTGGGACGTCCAGGTGAGGGAAACAAACGCCCGCGGAGATGTTTCCAGCTCTTACCTGCAGCATGGACATGTTGACCTTCCCCTGCTTGCGCTGGTCCAGAGCCTGGAAAACTCCTGGGGTGGAAAAAGGGCACGTCAGAGTGTGTGTGAGTGTGTGTGTGTGTGTGTGTGTGTGTGTGTGGAAGTGTACGCACGGAACATGTTCTCCAGGCGGACGATGCAGGTGAGGTAGTCGTCGAAGTCGATGTCGTAGTTCTCGTCGGCGAAGCGGAGGCCGAGCAGCTGCAGAAGCTGGTTGTTGAGCTGCATCCCTTTTTTTTTTTTTTTCGGCGGCGAAAAGGAGAAGGGATCGGTTACCGCGGCGACGGAGAAGGCGACGCGAAGATGTCGCCGTCCTCACCTGCGGCCTTGAGGGCGATGCGGAGCTCGTAGGAGGACATCTTGCCCGAGCGGTCGGTGTCGAAGGACAGGAAGAGCATCTGCAACGACGGCCGGCGGTGTTAATGGCGAGCGGCGGAAGCGGCGGCGAGAAAAAAGAAGAGAAACTTACGATCCACTTCTTCAGCTTCTCCCAGAAAACCTTGAACTCCTGGAACTCCAGCTTTCCCGTGTTGTCCACCTGCACGCGGCGTTAAAGAAACGAGAGCGCGAAAATGTGCGACGGGGACGGCGAGCTAGCGTGGCGGAAGGATACGTCCATCAGGTTCATGATGCTGTGGCAGGTGCTGAGGCTCAGACCGTCAAACCTGATCTCCTTCCCTGGAGACGGACGGAGAGGAAAGTAGTGTTTTTAGCCTTTAGCCGCGTCGCTAGCATGCTACTACGCCAGGGCTTGTGTAATAACACAAGGTTGTTGGGGTTAAATTCGACTTCCAAGAAAAAGAAGTCACGCCAAAAACCTGACGGAGCACTTATCTTATCGCTCTATTTTTCTTTGTTATGCTGTTATAACATTCTATTACATGCTATTACACTGTTATAACATGCTATTACATAGTTCTTACACACTATTACCATTATTACACACTATTACACGTTATTTCACGGTATTACACTATTATTACATGCATTTAAACATTATTGCATGTTATAACACCATCTTACACACACTATGATACCCTTATCACACACTATTACAACGTCATTACACCGTTATTACATGTTACTACTTGCTCTTACGTGCTATTACACTGCTATTATAATGCTATTTAACTGCTATTACTACATTATATGCGATTACATGTTCTTACATGCTACTACTTGGTCTTTCATGCTATTACACTGCTATTAGACTTCTGACACACTATTACACGTTATTACACTATTATTACATGTGATTACACGCTATACACTGTTATTACACTGTTCTCACATGCTATTACACTGTTGTTTTACGCTTTCACACTATTATCATATGCAATTACACATTCTCACATGCCACTACTTGTTCTTTCATGATATTACACTGTTATAACACCCTATTACACTGTTGTTACACACTATGACACCATAATTATATGTTACTACTATTCTTGCATGCTATTCTTGCATGCTACACATGTTACTACTTGTTCTTAAATGTTATTACACTGTCATTACACTGTTTTTTTACATGCTATCATACTGCTATTACACTTGTTACACACTATTACATGTTATTTCATGGTATTACACTATTATTACATGCAATTACACGCTATTACACTGTTATTACACTCCTGAGCTGTTATTACCTAAATATTTAAAGTCTTCTCCACACTTTGCTAATGACTATCTCGTCAGATCGAACCGGAAGCCACTTACGTCTGCTGAGGACGCCGTTCAGCATCTGCTGCAACTCTCGGACGGAGATGGCCTCGTCCTGCGCACACACACACACACACACACACACACACACACACGCACACACACACACACACACACACACACACACAGATCAATGCGCTGGCATCAAAGTTGGTTCCCCCTCACCTGACTGTCTGAGAAGATCATCTCCAAAAGGTGGTCTGTTCTCCGCTAAGATCATAGCAACAGTAGCCCCGCCCCAAAAAGGGGGCGGGGCTACTGTTGCTATGATCCTTAAGCCTCCTGAGATGTTCCTCACCGAGCCGGCCAGCTGCTCGAAGAGCCTCCTCAGGCCTTTCTCCTCGTCGGTCTCCTCCTCCGGCGCGCTCGGCATCGGGGGCTGGCGGGACACAGCGGTCGGGGTCAGGGGTCAGGGAGGGAGCGGCCAATCGGGCGAGGCGGTACCCGTCGCCGCGGGAGATCTACTTACGTCGGGCAGGTCGGCGTCCACGTCGCCTCCCATCTCCCTGTGGAGCGGAGACGCCGGCGTCAGTGGAGGAGTGACATCACTTCCTGTCTACCGCTAGCAACTGTTAGCGACCACTAGCAACCGTTAGCAACCGCTAGCAAGCAAATTTTTTCAAATAGTCTGTCTGCACCTCGCGGGTCCTCCACCCTGGTGTTGGCCATACGGATTCTGATTGTCCGGTTAGCCGTTAGCTTAGCACGAGAGCGGAAAACATCAGATTCCGCCCCTTTTGGGGCTGTTTAGCAACCGTTAGCGACTGCTAGCAACTGTTAGCGACCACTAGCAAACAAATTTTTTCAAATAGTCCGTCTGCACCTCGCGGGTCCTCCACCCTGGTGTTGGCCATACAGATTCTGATTGCCTGGTTAGCCGTTAGCTTAGCACGAGAGCGGAAAACGTCAGATTCCGCCCCTTTTGGGGCTGTTTTCGGAGCACGCCGATTCAACAACTTGGGTTACGCGCGATCCGAGGAACTCACAGCGCGGTGGCCTTCTTCTCGGAGAAGACGCGGATCAGGAAGTCGGCCTCGTGGTGCGGCTGGAAGGTGGTCGGCACCAGCAGGTACTTCCCGGGCGGCAGGGTGAAGCGCTCGGAAACCTCACGCATGTTGATGTAGGTCCTGCTGCGAGCCTTGGACGGGTGGTAGCGGAAGAAATCCTTCCCTTGGTGGTCGGCGTCGTTCGGCGCCTGCGGGCGAGGAGGAACCGATGATTCCAAACACACACACACACACACACACACACACACACATTGCTAGGCGTACCTCGTACACGGCGAAACCGATGGTCTCCAGATCCATGCCTTGCTTCCTCAGGCGGCGCCGGTTCTTCTGCATCAGGGCGATGACCACGCTGCACACGTCGTCCTCGTCGTCGGCGTCCTCCAGGACCAGCTTGAACTGCGGGTTGGTCCAAAACGTATCTACGGGGGGGTTTAAAAGCGCAGACCCGCGTTATTACGATGTAATTACGGTGTTATTACGATGTAATTACGGTGTTATTACAATGTAATTACGGTGTTATTAACGGGCGGCGTTCTTACCGATGTAGTTCCTGCAGCCGCCGGCGGTGGAGCCGCGGATCCAGTGGCCCTCGAACATGCTGACCTCCCAGTGGCGCTTGCTGTCGTCCGTCAGGGAGTCGGGCGTCATGTTGCAGATCTCCACCTTGTCGTAGTTGGACTTGAAGTCCTCGAACTCCATCCAGAACTCGCCGTCGTCGCCGGAGTGCTGCAGGATGCGGGTTTTATCCTCCCGATCCACGTAATCCCACTCCCTGGAACTTTTCAGAGAGCGGGGAAGTTAATCCGGCCGGTCGCTGTCGCCACGGCGACGGATTCCGGCGTCCACGTACCCGTCGCTCCAGGGGCCGTTCCACTCCACCTGGCCCCAGGGGTTCCTGATGCGGATCAGCTGGACCTTCCTGCCGCGGTAGTTCACCTGCGGATGAAAGCTAGTTAGCGGGTTAGCTAACCCTGGTTTCACCCCGTGTTGCGTTCAAGCGTCCAATCGTAGGCTCCGAAATTCCGCGGACGTCGACCGCTCACGTTTTATGGCTGAATTTGCGTGGATTGGCGGTTGTGTTTTCCCCGAAGGCGGCGTTACCTGGGCCAGGCCGGTGATGGAGTAGGCGTGTCCCTTCACCAGCCCCGACGCCGTCTTGGCCTCGGATTCCGCCGAGCTGCTGATCTGCAGGAGCGACGCCCCGCAAAAATTAACAAAAAAAAAAAAAAAAAAAAAAAAAATCACACAAATATATATATGTATAGTGAGAATATATACATTAGAACTGTATTAAAGTAAAGGTTTAAACTTGTGATACTTTAATAATCCAAAAAGGGACATTCTTGATAATAAAAAAAAATCAAATGATATATTAATGTATATATATAGATAGTATATTAAGATACCACCTATAAATATTATACAATATATATATATATATATTTTTTTTTTTTACTGTTTAAACAATTTCCTACTATTATTTATTATTGTTATGTTTTACTTGAAACTCTGGCACAACAATTTCCTTGGGATAAATAAAGCTCTTCTTAATCTTATTCTTATATATTATTATAATACAAATTTTGTATCCGCATTTTTGTATTAAAATACATTTTATCATATAAAATATAAATTATATTTTATTAATCACAGAAGTATTATGAGTTATATATCTATTCAATATATATATACATATTTTTGATATATTAAATTACATATTATAAATTTAAAGAATGTACAAAATATATACATATATATGTATATGTATGTATATATATATATGTGTGTGTGTGTGTGTGATTTATGAAGTGTAATTTATATAATGATGTAATGTGTATATAAATATATATATATATGCATATATATTTAATTACGTTTAATTATTTGATATATATATATATATACATTAAATTACATGCTATATAAATTATATGTTATAATCATATTTAAAACTATTTTGAGGGGTTTGCGTACATATATCTATATATATATAAACTAATTGATTCATTTAATTATTAACTGTTTTA
This sequence comes from Fistularia commersonii, assembly GCF_037954325.1. Classification (NCBI taxonomy): domain Eukaryota; kingdom Metazoa; phylum Chordata; class Actinopteri; order Syngnathiformes; family Fistulariidae; genus Fistularia; species Fistularia commersonii. The sequence continues at coordinate 4,854,533 of NC_141295.1, read as the reverse complement.
TTCTCAATAATCGATATGAAGATCCCGTCGCTCCCGGGATGTGATGTCACTGTTGTCGCCATGGCGTCACCATAGCAACGCCAAACATAGCAACGGCGGCCCGTACGTCGATGGAGCATCCCATCATGGAGCCGCGGTCCAGCGCCTTCTTCATGACGGCGAACAAGTTCTCCGGAGCCTTCTTGGTGTCGTACATCTCGCCCACGCCGCCCGTGAAGTCCTCCATGGCCTCCATGGTGCTGCCGCCCTTCAGAGACTCGTAGCTGCCGTGGAGCCTGCAGGAGCAGGAGGGAGGAGGTTGAGAAGGTTGAGGAGGTTGAGAAGGTTGAGGAGGTTGGGAAGGTGTGAGATGGTGTGAGATAGTTGGGGAGTGAGAAGGTTGAGGGGGTGTGAGGAGGTTGAGAAGGTGTGAGAAGGTTGAGATAGTTGAGGAGGAGGTGTCTGAAGGTTGAGAAGCTGTGAGGAGGGGTGGGAAAGTGTGAGAAGATTGAGGAGGTGTGAGAAGATGCGAGAAGGTTGAGGAGGTGTGAGAAGGAATGAGACGTGTGAGATCGTTGAGGAGGTGTGTGAAGGTTGAGAAGATTGAGAGGCTGTGAAGAGGGGTGGGAAAGAGTGAGAAGATTGAGGAGGTGAGAGAAGGTGTGAGATAGTTGAGGTGGTGTGAGAAGGAGTGAGATGGTATGAGATGGTAGAGGAGGTGTGAGAAAGTTGAGAAGGTCTGAGAAGCTTGAGTAGGTTTGAGAAGGAGTTTCCCACCCCTCCTGGAGGGGTGGAAAAGTGTGAAAAGGTGTGAGATAGTTGAGAGGGGTGTGAGAAGGAGTGAGATGATGTGAAATAGTTGAGGAGGAGTGAGAAGACTGAGAAGGTTGAGAAGGTGTGAGGAGGTGTGTGAAGGTGTGAGACAGTTTAGGAATTGTGAGAAGGATGAGAGGGAGTGAGAAGGTTGAGAAGATCTGAGAAGCTTGAGTAGGTTTGAGAAGGAGTGAGATGGTGTGAGGAGGTTGAGAAGGTTGAGAAGGTGTGAGATAGTTGAGGTGGTGTGAGAAGGAGTGAGATGTGTGAGATAGTTGAGGTGGTGTGTGTGAAGGTTGAGAAGTTGTGAAGAAGGGGGGGAAAGAGTGAGAAGATTGAGAAGGTTGAGAAGGTGTGAGGAGGTTTAGGAGGTGTGAGAAGGAGTGAGATGGTTGAGATGGGGTGAGAAGGAGTGAGATGATGTGAGACAGTTGAGGAATTGTGAGAAGGTTGAGAAGGAGTGAGATGGTAGAGGAGGTGTGAGAAGGTTGAGAGGGTCTGAGAAGCTTGAGTAGGTTTGAGAAGGAGTGAGATGGTGTGAGAAGGTTGAGAAGCTTGAGTAGGTATGAGAAAGGAATGAGATGTATGAGATAGTTGAGGGGGTGTGAGAAGGAGTGAGATGCGTGAGATAGTTGAAGTGTGAGACGGTATGAGAAGGTTGAGGAGGAGGCAGGAGGTTTGAGAAGGTGTGAGAAAGTGTGAGAAGCTTGAGAAGGAGTGAGAAGGTGTGAGAAGGTGCTTACTTGGCGTAGGCCTTCTCCAACAAGGCGCTCCAGAACTCGTTGTTGGAGGCGGAGTGCAGCATCACCAGCTGGTTCCTCACCGAGGGCAGCCGGTCGTCCACCACCACGTCCAACCACTGGTTGTGCTTCCAGAACTGAAGCGACAACGGAGAAGGTTGGAATCCCAGAGAACCAACTTTTCGAAACAAACCGCGGCGATTGACGGGCGTCACATGACCTCCACGGCGGCCAATCAGAGGAGACCAACCTGGAAGTGGAAAATGCCCGCGTATGTGTGGTCGAAGTCCTGGTCGTGAGGAACCACGCGGGCCAGCGCCTCCTTCTTCAGGGTCAGGGAGGCGATGGCCGCCAGCAACCAGCAGTCACCTACACACACACACACACACACACACACCTGCATCACGTGTGTGTGTGTGAAACACACACAGTGACGTCACAGATCCCGGAGGAGGCACCGACCCAGCTGGCCCTGGCAGATGTCGGTCCGGTTGGCGTCGCCCACGATGAACCTGGGGTTGGTGCAGAGCTCCTGAAGGGGCGGAGAAGATCAGAAGGTTAGGCGAGGCCGCGGGTGTGTTCGCATTCCTGACGTGCCGCCGGGGTTAAAGGTCACGCTCGGCAAGCAGCTCAGGTATTCGGAACGCCCCGGAAAGAAATGCGGTCGTAGGACGAGGAGCAAAAAAAAAAAAAACAAGAAAATGTTTGTTTTAACGCGTTCCTGCCGAACCTGTTTTTTCGCCGCGTCCGAAAACGTCGATATCGCGCTCGCTAACGGATTATTCGATGATTAACCGAGCCGGAAGTTTCCGGAAGGTAGGCGGCGTCGCTCACCTTGGGTCGCTTCCACTGGAACTGCACGGGGACGCTCTGGCTGAAGAAGAGCGAGGCGTCCTCGGCGGGGAAGTCGGGGTCTTCGAAGAGGACGCCCCTCTGCAGGCAGTCCTGCCGCAGCTGCTCGTAGGACCGGCCGTCCGTCTGGGTGTCCATGGCGGCGGGGCGGGTGGCGGCGGCGGCGCGGCCCGACAGGGACGAGTTGAGAGGCATCTTCTGCGGACGCCAGGCGGCGAGTGGCGGCGGCGTCCCCGGCGCTCGGGGAGCCGGTTGGGGCCGGGACGCGGCACGCCTTCCTGCACCGACCGGTTTGGCGGCGAAAGGCCTCGCCCTCGAACAAGAAGTCAAATGGCAGCCAAGTGGATCTGTGTGTGTGTGTGTGTGTGTGTGATGTTCCACCTCTAAACATCTGATTCCTCCAGTGGACGTCACACATCGACGGTTTTCAATTTTCCGCACGCTTTTGTTTAAAGATTGAGAGGAAGTCGGAAAGTAGCGGAAATAAACTTTTATTCTTGTCACCACGGGAACAGGGTGTGTGTGTGTGTGTGTGTGTGTGTGTGGGGGGGGGGGGTCCAGTTCAGCAACAAACAGAACAAATTGGGAGTAAAGCGGCTCAGGTTTAGGTTCCTGGAAGTTTGTTTTTTTTTTTTTTTTTACAAAAATAGTATTTACATTTAGTAAACATTGCACGACCGAGGCGCGTCGGGACGAAGGCGGCCCCCGAACGCCTCGCGGCGCCGCTTCCCGGCGAGAGGACGGCGTCCCCTAGGGCTCGGCCTTGTCCTGGGCCGTCCCCGTCACCAGCAGCAGGTTGCAGGCCATGAACTGGACGTTGAGGACGCTGCTGGTGTTCCCGGCGTACAGCCCGACCAGCTCGCCGGACGAGCCGTCGGCCGGGGCGCCGCCGTGCGAGCCGCGGATGTCCCACACCCGGACCGAGTTGTCCATGGAGGCGGACGCCACCAGGCTGCTGTCGGGGCTGAAGGACAGGCCGGTGACGCTGTCGGCGTGGCCGCGCAGGTCTTTGAACAGCGTCCCCGAGGCCAGGTCCCACAGCTTCACCCGCTGGTCCTCGCCGGCCGACGCCAGGTACTTGCCGTTGGGCGAGAACGCCAGCGAGAGCACGGGGCCGCGGTGGCCGGTGAAGAGCCGCACCGACGCCCCCTGCTGGGCGCTCCACAGCCGCACCGTCTTGTCGGTGGAGCCGGTGGCCAGGTAGTTGGAGTTGGGGTGGAACTTGACGCAGTCCACGTCGGCCAGGTGGCCGGCGTAGAGCCGCAGCGGGTAGGTGCGCGAGAACGTCCAGAGGCGGGCGGTGCGGTCGTGCGAGCCGCTGGCGAAGTAGAGGCTGCAGGGGCTGACGTCCACGTCCCACACCGGGTAGGCGTGGCCCTGGTACGCCGCCGTGTTGGTGAAGCTGCCCAGGTCCCAGTAGCGCACGGTGGTGTCCTCGGAGCAGGAGAGCAGCCCCGAGCTGTCCGACAGGAAGGCGGTGCGGAAGACGGGGCCGCCGTGGCCCCGCAGCATCTTGATCTCGCTGCCGTCCTCCTCGTCCACCTGAGGGCGGCGGGCGGAGCCGTCAAACATCGCAACAGCGCCGACACACCGGATCGCACGTCGGAAGGCGTTACCTCCTCCTCCAGGACGTCGCAGGCCAGGTGGACGCGCGACACGTCGGCCCGGTGGGGTTTGGCCTTCAGCTTGCGGGCGCGGAGGCTCCACAGCTTCACCGTGGAGCTGTCGAAGCCGGCGGCGAGCAGCCGGCTGTCGGCGGACACCTCGGCGGCGTTGAGCAGCTGCTCCGTGTGGTGGAAGGCGTAGAAGCAGACGGTGGTGAGCGAGGGGGGGCCCTCGCGGACCTTCTTGATGCAGTCCTGCAGGGCCTCCAGGGCCGCCTCGCTCTGCGGGATCTCGGCGGGCACCTCCACGCCGTCCCCGCCCTCCGCCCCGTCCACCCCGGCCCAGGACGAGGCCGGGTTCTGGCCGACGTTGGTCCCGCCGTCGGCCCCGTACAGCTGGTAGTCCGCGCACCTGGACGAGGTGACCTCCACCTGGAGGTGCGTGCTGAGGGCCCTGCAGAGGGCGCCGTTGTCCTCGCTCTGCAGGTAGCGCAGCAGGTAGCCGTAGGCCTGCTCCGTCAGGTGCACCACGTACTTGTGCTCCAGGAGGGCGCTGAGCTTGGGGTTGGCCGCGATGTCCTGCGCCGTCAGGACGTGCTGCAGCTGCTCCACCGTCACCCGCTGCTCGCTCTCCTGGAGGAAGGCGCCGTGGAAGCGGCTGTAGAAGCCGCCCACCGCGCCCTTCAGGCCGAAGCGCACCATGTCCAGGTGGAGGTAGACGAACAGCGGGTAGAGGAGGACGCTCACCTCCTTGGCCCAGGAAAGGTCCGTTTCTAAACGGGAGGACGATGTCTTAGGATACCCGATTCCACTGAAAGCCGGCCCGTCCTCCACACGAGGAGGGAGGAGGTCCTACCTGACAGGAAGGAGCGCAGCCTGGAGAACTGAGCCTCGTACTGCAGCGGGTCGGACTGGCAGGGCGCCGCCGAGACGATGTTGGCGCAACCGGACTCGGTCTGCACTGCTCACACACACACACACACAAACACACGACAGTTAGGTTATGAAAATGTGATCTCTTCACTGGGCGAACATCATTTTGACCTCTGTTCGCCGATGATAGGCACGTATTAACCCGCGCCGTTTCCCTTTAAAATGAATTAAAATGCTTATAAACAGTTCCGGCAGCCTGGTCTTGTGAAGAAAAATGTGCTTTGTACATAAGAAAAGACAATGTAATTAATTAAACCGGTCAAATAGCCGGCGGTGGAGGAGATTTGGGGAGTTTTTCCATTGACTGCTCCATCCTTAATTCAACTGGATACAATGCTATGCTAAATGTAACTTATGCTACACTTTGTCTAAACTCAATTTATGGACAAACTGAAGCCGCTCCTCTTTTTGAAACCATCAAATCGTCCCCTTTGAACGACTCTTCCGTCGGCGTTCCCGCCGTCCGCCGCACCAAATCCCCGTAAACGTCTCCCGCCTCCTCACAGAAGGACAAGAAATTTCTGCCGTCGAGCAGCGCCTGGGGAGCAGTTTGGGGTTTGGTGTCTTGAACAACAACGCTTTAACACGCTAGGAGGAGCTGGGAATCCAACCAGGAATGTTGGATTGCTCTTCTTCCTTCCTTAAAACGCCACTTCATGGACAGCGGCGGGTGCGTTCAAACGCTCAGAACTCGTCTCGAAACAAAAACAAACGTGTAAGTCGGAGTGCTTGCAAGTCAAGGCGCTGGATGTCAAGGTGAGATGATACAAACAGATGGTCTTGACGGTATGGTTCTTCACGCGCGTGAAACGCTGAGCGCGCTGGCGAAGGTCAGCACAGCTGCAGGTCGGATACGATCCCTGGATGCAAGACTTGGGCGGTATCTCCGCGGATGGGAGAAAAGCCCAGCGCCTCCCGGATGTTCTCCACACGTGTTGGGATGAAGGTGCATCTCACCTGAGAGGCTGGCCGCCATCTCCTCCGCAGACTGGAAGAGCTTGGCTCCTTTCAGGGAGCCGTCGTTGTCCACATACTGCCTTCTCTTCAGGTACTGAGCCACTGCGTACTGGATCTGCTCAGTGCGACCCCGCTTCATGACCTGGGAAACCAAAGCAAACCGTTTGCGCAGTTGCGTTGTCACTCTCGCCCTGCGAATGCAAGAAGAGTCGCACATCATGATAGCGGTTTAAAATGAAATGGTTTTTAAAAGCAGGATTAACTAGATTCAATGGCGACAGTTGTTGTCCCGCTAAGAGCAGCATCATTTCATTAGCAAGCGCCTGGCTTAACAAGCTAGCTAGGTCATGAAACACTTCGTTCATTCGGGAAAAAAATATTCATTGACCCTGGTTGAGAATTAAGACGTGTGATACAAGGAGCGATAAAATGGTAAAGAAATTAAAAAAATAAAAGCTGTCATGTGTCTACACTGTCTGTACCGTGCTAACCGGCTAATGTAGCTAGCCTACCACCGGGCCTGGCTCCAAACTTTCAGCGTCGTTAATCCAGTTCCGCCGCGGAAAGGACGGGGAATAACTACTCACTGCATTCCGTTAACTAGTCCTCTCTGTACTCGGCTGCCGTGTCAGAGCTTGGCGTGTTTTATCGTAACTACGCCGCGGCATTTCGTGCCTTCTCCATCGTTTCCTTTCGCCCCCTCCGGCAAGGCTCAAGCCAGTGCTGCTAGGCTAAGTGCGCTAGCTAACGGCTACCATCTTTGATCTTGTATCGATTCGTCACCCTTGGCGCCTCGTCGCTCACCTCGCACCGAACTCCGTTGAGAACCGGCTCAAATTCTCATGTTCCCCCGCCTGGTTTGCAGATTACTCAAACAATCTCAACAAAACTGTTTGCAAAGCAACCCGTTGATATTACGGGTGATTTCGGTCGCTTCTAAAATGACAGGGGGATCAATGTAGTTCACATTTGTGACGGAATGTCAAATAACGCGGATTCCATCGCGCGCCTTTCAAAACACGTCATCAACCCGCGACGGGAAGTGACGTCAATCTGACGCGACGCTACCGCGCGTTATTCGGAGAAGCCTTCCTTTTGCCGTGAGAGTTTTGAAAAATATTGAATAAAACCTCGGATCTTCTCGGTTGTTTTCTCCGCAGGGTGAGATATGTTTACCCCCCGCGGCGCCCCGAGCTCCGGTCGCCGGCAGCAGGGCCGTGGACCCGGGCGGAAGAGCCTCTCCGGAGCGGCCGGCAGCTTCCTCTTCTCCCCGCGCAGGACGCCACTGTCGGCCCGGTAAGAGGCGCCCCGAGGCGGCCACCCGGACAGCCACGACCCCGGGGGGGAGGCAGCGTTATTTCTGGCGAAAAATAGCAACAAGAAAAACGAAAAAAGGTCTAAAATGATGACAGATATCTATGAAAGATGTAGAAAAATTTACGTTTAAACGCTTTCTCTTATATTTCATTGTTTTTGTCCCTTCCCCCCCAATCGTTTTTTCTCTTTTTTATTTATTCTATATTTTATTCAGTCGCTTTTATTTTTCCATTTCACTTTGTGTCAGTCACTTGCTTTTTTTTTTTTTTTTTTTTTAAACAATTCCATTCGGCCCTGGATGCATCATCTCACTTTATTGTATCTCATTTTATTCACTATTTCTTATGATATTGAATGTTTTTTTTTCTTTCTCCACCAAAGGAGCAGCCATCACATTTGCTACATTCTCCAATAACGGCTAATATTTTCAATTCTATTTACTGATTGATTTGTCGAATCGAACATAGAGGAAACAAAATTTGCTTGGCAAATGCGATCGTTTATTTAGTATCAGCTGACTCTTCGGCTGTTTACGTTCGTCCCGACGCGCCTCGGTCGTGCAATGTTTACTGAGTGTAAATACTATTTTTGTAAAAAAAAAAAAAAAAAAAAAACACTTCCAGGACAACCTAAACCTGATTCTGAACACGGAGGTTATATCAGGAGCCTCCTCACCCTCCTGCCGTGTCTCCCACCTTCAGATCGACGCCCACGCGAGCGGCGGTGGCGGAAACCATCGGCTACGACGTGCAGACCTTCGGCTCCTCGCTGCCGGTCAAAGTGATGGAGGCGCTGACGATGGCGGACGGTAGGGGAAGCCCGCTCGGACGGTTTTATCCCACGCGCTCCTCTCATCCCGTCCTTCCCGTTTGGCCCCGTCAGCTGACGAGCAGATCTCGGTGAAGGTCAGCGAGAGCGGCTGGGCCTGGATGGTCTGCGGCGAGCGGCTGATCGTGTGGAAGATCTGCCAGACGGCCGTGGCGAAGGTACGCCGGCGTATCGTCCGTCTTTATGTCCCCGCCGAAACGCCAACGCGAACACGACTCCGTCCTCCCCAGCTGTCCGTCTGCAAGGAGCTGCAGCTGCCGGACAGCGAGTACAGCTTCGCCGCCGACCTGGTCGCCGTGGCGTCTGCCGCCCCCCTGGAGACGGCCGCCGTGCACTCCATCTGCGTCCTGGCCGTGGCGGCGGAGGGGACGGCTCGCTTCTGGCCCAGCCTGGCCCAGGAGGGCAACTACAGCGAGATGGAGGCGGACCTGGGGGACCTCTGCAACTTTGTTGTGGCCGTCAAGGTGAGTTGCCGTGGTGATGGTTTCCCGCAAACATGACTTCATCTTCAGGGTCCTTGAGATCTTCCCTCTCCACCCCGTGTCCCCCAGGGCTCCAGCTTCGTGGTGTCGTCCGTCAAGGGCCGCCTGCTGCGAGCGTGGCCCGACTCCTCCAGGAAGCTGCAGCTGCGCGCGCTCACGCAGGGCCACGGCGTGCTGTCCGGCATCGGACGCCGCGTCTCCAGCCTGTTCGGGATGCTCTCGCCGGCGGCCGACGAGACGGTGAGCGTCGCCGCCGGACCATCCGCCCACCAACAGTGCCCGCCAACGTCGCTCGCCAACGTCGCCAGCTAACGTGTCGTAACGTCCCCCGCTGACGTCGCCCGCCAACGTCACTTGCTAATGTCACCTGCTAACAACGCTTGCTAATGTCGCCCGCTAACGTTGCTTGCTAACGTCGCCCACTAACGACACCTGCTAACAACGCCCGCCTGCCGGGTTCTTGTCCGTTCGCAGCTCCACGCCGTGCTGTGGGCGGGCGGCGCCGGCTGCCTCTACACCCTCAGCAGCTCCGGTGTCAGCAAGTGGCTGGTGGACGGGGTCTCGGAGCAGCAGGTCCTCAACTGGGACGTCCGGCGTTCCCTGAGCGAGAGCATCGCCGACGCCATCTGGGTGAGCGAGCCGCCGTCGCGGGATGGCCCGCGCCGATTCATTTCCTGACCACTTCCGCCTTCCCAGGGCTCGGAGAGCAACTTCGAAGAGGCGAAGGAGGGCGTGAACGTGGCCTACCTGGACATGCAGCTCGGACAGTGAGTTCAGATCGCTCGCGGAAAACGCCGCCGTCGGTTCTTCTCCCGTCCGACCGCCCGACCCGGTCTGGTTCCAGGACCGGACCCGTGCTCCTGGCCGCCGCTTGGCTCCCCTCCGACTCCCCCTGCCTGGCCTACTTCTGCCTGGTCACCCTGCGGGACGCCGGCGCCGCCATCTCCGACGAGTACACCGTGGAGGTCACCAAGCACAGCCCCGCCTTCCAGGTCGGCCCGGGGTTGTTACCGTGGTGACGGAGGCGGGCCCTCACGGCAGATTGATTGATTGACATTTTGGCTCCGCCCCCCCCAGAGCGAGGAGTCCCTGCGGGGGACGCGCCTCCTGCTGCCGCCGTCCCCCGGCGCCGCCGCCTTCCTCTACAACGACGAGCTGGTGTTCGCCTGCTCGCCGGGCGCCGGCCGCGGCGGCCCGCCGGACGAGAAGATCCCCTTCAACTCGCCGGGTGAGTTTTCACACCCGGAAACGAGTATTCAGGACCGTTAGCTTCCATCTCGAAGTATGAAATGTGTCGCTCCGCAGGCGACGGCGTGCGTGGCGGCGGATGCTGCGCCGACCTGCCCGTGTTCTTCTCTCAGACCAGCGGCCTGGTGGCGCTGGTGGCCAGGGAGAGCCCCTCCATCCTGCCCGAGACCATGGAGGACTCCCTCTGCTCGTCCCTGGCCGCCGCCCCGGAGGTACGGGCGCCGCCCGGGTCGCCGCCGCGAAGGCGAAGGGAGCGGGAGCTAAACCGCGGCGGTGGTTTCCCCCCAGGCGTCGGTGGTGGAGACGGCGAGCCGAGCGGAGACGGTGGCCCACGAGGACAAAACCAAGCTCCTGAAGGCGGCGTTCCTGCAGTTCTGCCGGTGCGTTTCCGCCGTTTGTTGCGACTTTCGAATCAAAATCCGGAATCTTAAAAGCGCCGAAACCCTTCTCGCCTCCGCCAGCAACGACCTGGTCGGCGCCCAGACGGTCACGGACGAGCTGTTCCCCGCCGACGGCGAGGAGGGAGCCGAGCTGGACGCCATCGTGACCGGCATCGACCTGGACCTGGTGGACGACTACCCGGCGTCCGACCCGCGCTGGGCCGAGTCCGTCCCGGAAGGTGAGGAGGACGGAGGGGGCGGGGCTTAACCGGCTGTCAATCGTCCTCCACGAACAGCAGAAGATGAGTGTGTGTGTGTGTGTGTGTTTGTAGAAAGCGCCGGCTTCCCGCTCACCTCCCTCATCATCCTCCACCAGCTGGAGGACAAGATGAAGGCTCACGGCTGCTTCATGGACTTCCTGCTGCAGGTAGAGCCTCAAGGCTAACGCGCTAGCACAGGCTCCGCCCCCCCCTGACCGCGTCTCCCTCCGCCAGGCGGGGCTGCTGGACCGGCTCGGCCGGGTGACGGCGCGCTCGTCTCCCATGGCGACGCGTCTGCTGCTGTGCGAGCACGCCGAGAAGCTGCAGGCCGCCATGGTGCTGAAGAGCCACCACAGCAAGCACGGCGAGCTGGTGAACCGGGCCATCGCCGTGGCGCTGCAGAGGAGCGGCGCCGCCGTGCCGCCGAGCCTCACCGCCGCCGACGTCTTCTTCAGGGAGGTGAGGCGCCGCCGCCGCCGCTAACAAATCCGGCGGCGTGTCAGCGCTCACCAGACCGTGGGATCTTCCAGGTGTCCCAGATCTCCTCGCTGTTCGACTGCCTGCTGGAGGAGGAGGAGCGCGGCCTGAAGGAGAACCCGCCGGACTCGCCGCCGTGGGCCGAGGCCGTCCTCAACGTCAACAACATCCTGAAGGTGAGCGCGCCGGGTTAGCGGCACGGCTAATGCCGCACGTCCGGCGAGGGCGGACGGTCTTGAAAGGGGTCTCCTTCCTGCAGGACGTCCTCCAGGCGGCGGGTCAGTACCGAGAAACCAAGGCGTCCATGTACAGAGCGGCGGAGGGCGCCGCCGCCGAGCCCGAGTACATCCCCTGGACAGGTAGCGCTTCCTGTTAGCACCGCCGCGCAATCTCTCTCCCTCTCTCTCTCTCTCTCACCGGCTTCCTGTTTCTCCGTAGCGTCCGGCGGCGTCCGCGCCGTCCTCTCCCGCCAGCACGAGATCATCCTGCGGCTGGTGTACCCGCACGCCGACTCGGAGCTGCGCGGCGTCCTGTGCGAGCAGCTGGTGGCGCTGCTGGACATCTACCTGAGCGGATACGTGGCGCAGCTCACCTCGCTGCAGCAGCAGAAGCCGTCCGGCGCCCAGCAGGAGCGATACAACAGCCTGGAGATGGAGTACGGCCAGCGGCGCTCCGAGCTGCTGGCGCCGCTACGTACGCCGCGTCCGCCGTTTCAGATTGGTTACAATCGGCCCATCGGCGACTTGGAATCCTCAGGGTCGCCAGTCCGGCGGACCAGGCCTCGAATCTTTAGAAGTATTTTAAAAAACAAAACAAAAATGGCACCGAACGAAAGAGGCGGAGACGCCGATCGCTACGAGCGGCGGATGCATCCCGTCGGCGCCGCCGCCGCCACGCCACGCCGGCGTTTCCTTAAAACGCCTGTTTTCCGAATGGACTTTGGAGACCTTTGGACGCCAGTTCGTCCCAGACGCGGGCCGTCGCAGAAGGTCGCTAACCGCCGCTTCCTGTCTTTGCCCCGCAGTGGAGCTGGGTCAGTACCAGTGGGCGGCGGCGCTGGCCGAGAAGTACTGCGACTTCGACGTCCTGGTCCAGATGTGCGAGCAGACGGACAACCAGAGCCGCCTGCAGCACTACATGACCAAGTTCGCCGACCAGGTGAGGGGAAAGCGCCTTTCTCTCGCCGGCGCCGGCGCTAAGCTAACTCCCGCTTCCGCAGAACTTTGCGGACTTCCTGTTCCGGTGGTACATGGAGAAGGGGAAGCGGGGGAAGCTGCTGTCCCAGCCGGCCGCTCAGCACCAGCAGCTGGCCGGGTTCCTGCAGGCCCACGAGCACCTGAGCTGGCTGCACCACATCCACGTGCACCAGTACCACAACGTACGTCCGCCTCTTTTTTTTTTTCTTTCCTTCCAATTATCTCGGAGAAACCCGGGTCGCCACGGCGACAGTGACACCTTCTCCACCCCAGGCCCGCCGCACGCTGCACAACCAGGCCAACATGGAGACGCGCTACTTCGCCAAGAAGAAGACGCTGCTGGCGCTCAGCAAGCTGGCGGCGCTGGCGTCCGACCTGCCGGAGGACGAGGTCAACAAGCAGGTCGAGGGTAAAAAAACAAACAAAAAAACAAAAACGAGATACTTCCACCGGTCAGATTTAGTTCTTTCCTGCCGCCATCTTGACCTTTCCGTCCCCTCCAGACATCGTGGAGCAGGAACGCTTCCTGCTCCACCAGGAGACGTTGCCGCGGCAACTGCTGGAGGACAAGCAGCAGAACCCGGACACCATGCCGCTCCTCAGCGCGCACAACCTCATCCAGGTACACACACACACTTACACACACACACACACACACACACACACAGATCTGACCGTCTCTCCTCCCTTCAGCTGTACATCTCCGACGACAACCGGCGAGCCAATGAGTACGACTTCAAGAAAGCCCTGGATCTGCTGGAGTACATTGATGAGGTCACTTCCTGTTTCGGTGACCGTCGCCGCCGCCCCCGCCGCCGCCGCCGCCTGACGTCTCGTTTTGCTCCGCAGGAGGACGTGGACGTGGACCTGCTCAAGTGTGAAATCCTCGGCCGAGCGCTGAGGAGAGACGAGTAAGATCGACGGGAGGAGGAGAAGTTCCGAAACTGCTAATGCTAATTAGCTAACGCTAACGCTCTCCTTTTCCTTCCCAGCTGGTCGGCCGCCGACGGCAACGACGACCCCCTGGAAGCCGCCAAGGACAGCATCTTCGTCCGGATCCTCCTCAAGCTCATCCAGGAAGGTGAGCGAACCCGTCGTCTCGAAAAGGGAGGAGATAAAATCAGAAATCCCAGTCAAATTCACTCCCATTTTATTTGATAAACAAACTCATGAAACTGACCGGTGTGTGTGTGTGTGTGTGTGTGTGTTAGGCGTCCCCCTGCAGACGTACCTGCCGGACGTGAAGGACCTGCTGGAGCAGGACGAGCTCGGCGGCCTGAAGTCCAAGCCCTACTTTGAGTTTGTGCTGCGAGCAAACTACGAGCACTACCTGCAGGCCCAGATGTGAAGCTCGCCGCCACTTCCTGCTCTGGACTTCCTGTTTGTTTGATTTCAATAAATGCATTTTATATTTTACTGTAGCTGCTCTTTTGCGGCGGATGTCACGTGAAACTTCGTGTTTCTAAAGAGGTTGAAAAATAAAATGAATTGAAAAGTTATTTAGGGAAGGGGAAAAAAAAAGGGGGGCGGGGCTTCATGTGACCTTTGACCCCCGCCGACTTCGACGGACGGATATCCGGGTCATTTCACTGATTTTCTGGAGTTTGATGTTTTATTTCGAAGCTGCATCAGAAAGGTAAACCCCAACGCCGTGAGGAAATGACGTAGAAGTAAAAAAAAAAACAACAGAAACTGCCTGAGAATGAGTTTTTTTTAAGGGTTAAAAGCAGATACCAAGCCAGTTGGTTATCAAAAACACTTTAAACTTGCAAATTAGGGATTCAAAAGTTGGTGAATTTAAGACAAAAAAAAGATCCCGAGATGTCCAGGAAATAAACCCATTTTTTCGAAACAAAATAACAAAAATGGAAGTATGTTTTCAGCGCCGAATAACCGAATCCGGGTGGATCTTCGAGGACGAAGACGAGACAAACGGACGTCCTCAGGCCAGTTTGGTGATGGAGACGCAGCCTTTGACCCACAGCGTGTCGACGGCGTTCAACGGCGTCACCCGGTGCTGGAAGTGAAACAGCTGCTCGCCGTCCACGAACACGCGGAAGCGCGAGCGCTCGCACAGAAGCTCCATCTGACCGAGAAAACAAATAAAACCCAAAAAACCTTGAACGTGTCATTCGCACTTGGAGATACAGTCGGGCCGGGAAATAATCGAACAGTGTTGCAATCTTCATTATTTGAGCTCTGCGTGCCGACATGTTGGTTTTGAAATGAAACAATTGCAATATTGTTGTATTCATGTTTTTGTGAACAGCTAAAATAACAAAACCTGTGTGAATCGCGTGTGGCGTTCGAGTGCTCGGTGAAAAAATCCGAAAGATGAGCTTCGAGGAGGACGGCACCTTGAAAGGCTGCTCCCGGATGAAGGGGAAAAAAGGGGCGTCCCGTTCGGCGTCCCCCCACGAGCCGGCCCGGCAGGCCCTCCTCAGGACCCGGCGGTCCCTGAAACGGACGCAGATCTCCAGGGCAACGTCCGGCGGAGGGTCCCGGGACGTCCCGTGTCCACAGGTGAGGGCCACGTAGAACCTGGGGGAACCCCAAAAACGGCGGTAACCAAGGGTTCTTGGCGTCCAAACGGGATGTACCATTACCTGTCCGGACGGGGGTCGACGACGCCCACCACCACCACCTTCCTGCCAGGCCGCAACCCGTCGTCAATGTGACCCCTATATGGGACGGTCTTCACACACACACACACTTCAATTCACATATAAACATCTAATTTTTTAGCTACATCTACTGATAAAAATAATCTTATTGGAATGATTTATTTTAACAGACAGTGCCCCCATTGGAAAGCGTGCATTAAAATATGTGGGATTTATCAATATTTTCATGAGAAGAACCTACCAGGTTCCTCTGGGGTTCCTCGGCCAAACAGCCGATGACCAGTTTCTGTTCTTCCCCATCGCATTTCCACTTCTGTGAAGACACAGGTTTCAGAATCGTGCTTGTCATCTCCATATCAGAGGGAGTAAAAAAAAAAAAAAACAGCAAGAAATTGATGAAGAAAAGTGGCTATCAAAAAATAGTTACATTGAAACCTGTGGAAAAAACAATTTAAAATTCCAGCTAATCTAACGCAAAAGGATGAAAGAGAAAATCCGAAAAAAATAATGTCATAGAACCTGGAAAAAAAAAAAAGTTTACGAAAATAAATTAACTTCAATTTAGAGAAGGCGTGGAAAGCATGCTTTTATTTTGGTAGTCCAAACCGGAAGCCACCACATCTTATCCCGGTTAACTTTACAACATTCCCGCCGCCGCCGATTTTCCTCCTCTCAAGACTTTTTTTTGTTTTGTTTTTTTTTCTGCAGAAACTTTTTCTGCATCTGGAGTAAAGAGGGTGGAGAAGGATGACAGGTGGTGTTACCGGGGTGTCAGTCACCCTCGTCTCCGCTTCTGCTGTCGGTCCTTCCCGACCGATTTCCTGCAAAAAGAAAGAAAAACTCACCTTCCTCTCCTTCGCTGTCACTCCAGTCTCAGCCATGTTGATCTGCAGGGAGGGGATGACGTCACACACACACACACACACACACACACACACACACACACACACACACACACACACACACACACACACACACACACACACACACACACACACACACACGCTTCATCGGAGGAAGAAAAAAATGTGCACATCTGTCCAGAAAGAAACCTCCCATTTTCCCATTTATCACATCATATGTCGTTAAAAAAAAAAAGATTGAAAATCACAATAAGTCATTTTTACACAATCAGAAAAATCAGAAAAACTAATTATTTGTCCCCGAGAGAGAACTGGGGGGGTCAAAAGCATCAAATTGTGAAATAATAAAATTAAAAAAATATCAATAAGTTTATATAAAAAATTAAAAACTGATAAATAAATAAATACAATATTCAAAAAAATATATATACATATAGTTAAAAAAATCATCCTTACTGTCCTTTATGTCTTCCATTATCATTCCTAATGTTGTTGTCGCTGTCTATTTATTCGTGCATATCTTGGTATCTTCTGTCTCTTTATTTATATCTATAATCATTTAGCATTTACTTTTTAATTTTTTTGACATTAGAACTGTTACTCTGCTGCGATAAAGGAATTTCCCATATGGGGGATCGATAAAATTTATCTTATCTTAAAAATAAATAAATAAATAAATAAATAGATAAGAACAGAGAGAATTTTTTTAAAATATATATACATACGTATAAATAAAAAAATAAAAATAAATGACTGCCAATCTGTGTTTTGTAGAAGGGGCACTTTTTTAGTTAGCTTTTAATTTCGGTGTTTTTTTGTCTCTCAAGAGCTTTTAATGACCGTTTTCAAAGGAATAAATATGTGTGTGTGCTATTAATCAATATCCTGATATTGGATTGAATTGTAATAATCTACTTATGTATTGAGGTTTTTTTTTTTTTTTTATCCAAGAGGCGAAAAAAACAACAATCCAGGAAGAATGTTTGTCATGTGAACCAACTTAGACTGAACAGATTAATGGACACACACACACACACACACACACACACACACACTCACACACACACACACACACCGTCTCCTTGCAGTTTTCCTCTTTGCTTCTCGTCCTCCTGCAGGGACCAAGAATGGGAGGAAGGAAGGAAGGAAGGAATGATGGGGGAGGAGAGAGGGTGGATGGAAACACTGCAGAAAGTGGCACAAAACAACTCATTATTAACTGTGTGTGTGTGTGTGTGTGAGTGTGTGTGAATACACTCACGGTATTCCCCTTTATGTTTTAATCGCGACTCCCCTGTCTGTCGCTACTGAAACATCTGAGCCCTGTGAGGCGAAGTAAACCTAGCAGGACGCTAAGGCTAAAAGCGGTCTAATAACGGTTGATAAAGAGCTTGAACGTTTAAAAATATAACGGACGCTGGTGTATTTGCCCAAAACTTGATTATAAGTTATTACCTCATTAGCCGACAGCTAAAAGATGCTAATTTCTTTGTATGGAGTTAACCCATTAGTGCCTCGTAGCCATTGGCAACCTGTTATGCTAATACCATTAGCGTTGTATAAATGGTGATTAAACACCGAATAAAATGAGCTTGATTAATAAACAGGATATTCTGAGGCTAAAAGATGGTTGGTAGTAAAAGTCTGTGATTTTTATTTCAGTTTTAAGTAAGAGTTGTCGCCACTCACACTAGCAGCTAGCAAACAGCTAAGAGGCTCATCGGTTAGCGCCTCAAAAACACCTCAATTACAGCCATTTGACATTAAAAACAGACCTTATCTGTGGTTATTGTCACACCAGTCCTGAGATTCTTGTAATGTTTACGGGGGCTAAGGAGCAAACGCGGTTAAAACATGCTAACGGAATAACCGCAGCAGCCATTAGCTGCTAGCTAAAACACGGCATCAAAATGAAGGCTATCCTCGCTCCAAACGACGCTAAAACAATTACCAGAGTTCTTCACGGGAGTGTGAACTGTTGTTAAATTACAGTATTATGTCCCTGAAAGCGAATAAGAACAGAAGAATATCTGTTTAAAGATGCGAGAGCAAACTAAATAAAGCTATGAGGGAGGTTAGCGCTGTCAGGGCAAGTATTATGAATACAAGCAGGCCTTGATTTTATGCTAAAAAATAAAATAGACGAATATGACAAAAATTTCATGCCAAAGTGCAAATGAAGCTACCATAAATCCCACTAACAGTGATTCTACTTGTCAGAAGGGTTTTATTAAATTAGAAATATAAGAAAAACAAACCGCCGAGAGACGACTTTGCTAAAGTTAGCAACTCGTCGTCAGTTTTGATGATTTTAAATAAATCAAACAACCAAGGTTGAGTAGAAAATACCTATATTTAATAAGAAAATCTTGAGGTTTTTTTTCAAAACAGTATAAAAGCACACAAACAGATATATAAACAATAATAAAAAGCATTTCAGTAACAGAAACAACTAATTTGCTACTATTACTTCTACCATAAAAAAAGGGCCTCCAGTGACAAAATGATGTTAAATAAAAATCAGGTTTTCAGCAGTTAGCTTTTAAATACATGATAATAATTTTAATAATTTTTGGAATGCATGTGCATATTTTACACCACCAGCAACAATAATAATAATAATGATAATAATAATAATAATAGAAAGCAGATGTAACATACCACACTGTATATCTGCATATGGACAGTGTGCTTACTCCAATACAGGCTGTCAACTCTAGTACAGAATTGAAATATAATTAATGCCAGATACAAAAACTATTTACCACAAAGTTCAAGTGTAAAAACAAAACAAAGCTAAATGAAATTATCCCTTGCAACTTGACTGTGGTTATATTTCCATTGGTTGGGTGTTGTGGTTGATATTTAGTTCGGGTGTATGTTTCGATGTTCTGATTATGCATTTTTTATTATAAGCCTGATTATGACGTTACTGCCATTTCTGTCATTTCCAAATTTGATTGTGCAGGGAAACGTTTCCTGATCGTGCACGACAAGAAACTTATTTTGATTTGGGACCGACAGCACCATGTAGTGGTAGTTTGGTGGGAGCGGAAAATAAGCAATGCGACCTAAGGGAGGTATATACATCAACTGTACATGTGACAGATAAATTTTGTGTTTTTCGTGGTTTGGTGAAAAGGGGACTCACCTGAAAGTAAAAAAAAGGCTGTTTTTTTAAAAATAAAAAAACAAAACAATTTATGGTAGAACCTTGACTTATGCATGCTTGAGCTCAGTTTGTTTGCCCGTCCAATTTAATTTTGCCATTAAAATGAACTGAAACGCTATTAACCGAGCCAGACTTCTTCGAGATCTATGTGAGAAAAGTGCACTTAAATAACAAATAATATTCAAACAATAATACATAATAGAAGAATATGGTTGAGGACGCGGCGGAGGCGGAGTTTTTCATTTGGTGCTCCGTCCTTAGCTTACTGGCTACACACTTAATGCTATATGTTGCTAATTTGCACACTTTTCTACCTAAGCTATCATGAGCTGTTGCACTCGTAAGTCGAGGTTCCGCTGTATATCAGAAATGCGTCCCTACTGTGTTCTTTTCCTGCAATTTGTAGTGAAAGTGCTGGCGTTGAAGTGCTTCGTCCTTCTTTTCCCCCTGATGGGACGAAGGTGGGGGTCCGTCTTGCCGCCCCAGGGGTTTCACACCAGGCCCCCCAGCAGGAAGGACAAGGACGCCCCAATCGCCAGGCCCAGGACCAGAAAGAAGGTCATCAGGGAACCGGCCGTCTCGCCGTCTTTGTGCTGGACCAGCCTGCGGACACACAGAAACAGCCCGTCGCTCATTTAAAGATGTTACAGGTATAGTAACAGCAGAGAAGGTCAAAGGGAGCTGCATTGTGTTTTTGTAGAACTAGAAAAAGCATATGACAGCGTGCCGAGAGATGAGCTCTGGTATTGTATGAGGAAGTCTGGAGTGGCAGAGAAGTATGTTAGACTGGTGCAGGACATGTATGCTCGCTGTGAGACACTGGTACGGTGTGCTGTAGGGGGAACCGAGAAGTTCAAGGTGGAGGTGGGACTCCATCAGGGATCAGCTCTGAGCCCGTTCTGGTTTGCAATGGTGATGGACAGGCTGACAGATGAGGTTTGACAGGAAACCATGAGGTTTGATGACATTGTAATCTGTAGTGAAAGCAGACAACAGGTAGAGGAACATCTAGAGAGGTGGAGGTATGCTCTGGAAAGGAGAGGAATGAAAGTTAATCGCAGCAAGACAGAATATATGTGTGTGAATGAGAGGAACTCGGGTGGAACGGTGAGGCTACAGGGAGTGGAGATCAAGAAGGTGGAGGATTTCAGATACTTGGGGTCAACAGTCCAAAGCGTAGGAGAGTGTGGAAAAGAGGTGAAGAGACGGTCCAAGCAGGTTGGAATGGGTGGAGAAAAGTGTCAGGGGTACCAAGAGATAGAAGAACATCAGCCAGAATAAAAGGAAAGGTGTACAAGACAGTGGTGAGACCAGCGATGATGTTTGGACTAGAAACTGTTCCAATGACCAAAAGACAGCAGGCAGAACTAGAGGTTGCAGAGATGAAGATGTTGAGGTTCTCTTTGGGAGTGACCAGGATGGAGAGGATCAGGAATGAGTCTATCAGATCAACAGCACATGGTAGATGTTTTGGAGAGAAGATCAGAGATGGTTGGGTCATGGACAGAGGAGGGAGAGTGAATATATTGGTAGACGGATGCTGGAATTGGAGGTCTAGATGAAGACCAAAGAGAAGATTGATGGACATCATGAGAGAGGATATGAAGGTAGTTGGTGTGAGAGAGGAGGATCCAGGGAAAAAAGGATTAGATAGAGAAGGTGGATTCACGGTGGAGACTCTCGCAGGGAAAAGCCCAAAGAAGAAGAAGAAGACGGGCGTCATAACAGCGAATGTACGGCGTCCCACTTACTGCGGCGCGTAGGACATGCAGAGCGTGGCCAGGTAGCCGTTGGAGAAGGCGAAGAGCGCGACCACGGCGGCGAAGACGAGGTCGTGACGCAGGAGGACGGGGAGTTTGGAGCCGGGGATGTTGCACACCATCACCAGGGGGACGAAGACCAGCCGGGACAAGACGGCGGCGGGCAGCAGGAGGCTGTCCTTCGCCGGCTGGGAGAAGGAGAAGACGTGAGCGGCCAATCGGAATCGGAGAACGCCGCTAAATTCGAATCCGCTCTCCTCACCCATTGGACGAGGGTCGGGGCGCCGCGGCCCGCCAGGTCCAGGGCGTTGAAGACGACGAAGCAGCAAACGCAGGTGAAAACTTTGTCTGCGTGGAAAATAACGGGCACGATGGGATTGCGTTGCTATGACGACCGCTAAAAGCTAAAACGGCGTTTGGCGGCCTCACCCCAGGCGGGGGCTTCCTCCCGGTAGACGCTCTGCACTCGTACCGTGATGACGGGGAACACCGACAGGGTGACGGCGAACACCAGCGTCACACACACCGCCACCTTCCATATCTGACACACACACAACGGCGGCTTCTTGTAAACAAAACGCGATTCTGGTAAAGAGGATTGTTATTTTTAAAACTCGCGAGATGTTCCTTCACCTTTTTGAAGACGTCCAGGACGGACAGCCGACCTGAACCTGGATCTGCGTCCAGAATGAACCGTCCGGTGCTGCTGAGGAGCTCCTGCTCCTTCTCCTCCTCGCCGCTCCGACCCCCGCGCAGATAAAACCGGGCAAATTCCTATCATAAAAGAAAAAAGGTCATTCGATTTACAGATATTTCGAGATGTGTGTGTGTGTGTGTGTGTGTCTTCTAACCAGTTGCGGCAGCAGCAGGTAGCAGAGCAATGTTCCCAATGTCGCCAAACAGGGGGTGATGAAGTAACCCAACGCCGCTGAGTCTTCGTCTGCGTTACCTGCACACACACACACACACACACACACACACACACACACAGACACACACACATGCTGGAAACTTAGCATCTTAGTACTAACTGTATTGCTATTATAGATATTATAATATTAATAAATATTATACATCATTATATGCATTTTTATATTATATTGAATTATATTATATTATTATAATTCAAGAAATTTCCCACATGAGGATCAATAAAGGTTATTATTAATCTCATTCATTTTGAGATTAAATTTAAGGGACAAACCAAAATTAGAATTCCTGCCTGCAGCCATCAGACTGTGAGTGTCATTATACATATATTTTCATATACCTTTAATTTTATTTTTATTTCTTTCTTTGATCTTTACTGTTCTCTTTATTTTTTTCCATTACTCATTAGTTTTCCGCTTTATTCTTATTTTATTTTGATTCTTCCCCACTTGAATCTGTAGCGGGAGCTGCTTTTAACTAAAAGCAATTCCCCCCCCGGAGAATCAATAAAGTATTCTGATTCTTAAATGTCCCTAAAGTAGCAATATGATTTACAATAACTGAATACATTAGCAGTAAAAGACACGAAATGACAACAAAAAGGCTATAATTGAGCCAAAATTAGCTAGAAGTGATCAAATGATTAATTGAAAGTGCAGCTGCTGCCCCATTGGCCGGCCGAGGTGATTGACAGGCGAGGCGGCCACTTACAGAGGATGGAGAGGAGCATGGCAGCGGCGGCGAAGATGCCCGCCAAGCCTTGGCCACTCATGAACAGCGTGCTGTAGCGTGCCGGAAGCAGGCTGACCACGCCGAAGAGGCTGCTCTGCAGCACGGCGCTGAACACTATACACACACACACACACACACACACACACACACACACACATACAGACACGTTCCTTTGCGTTAGCAGGATATTATCATCCGAATTGGGATAGACTTGCTCTGTGGCGTTTCCACCCACTGTTGATGAACCATATGGTTGCCATGGTGATGGAGAAGAAGGTGTCCGGCTGCATGGGCACCTGGACCAGCACGGCGGTGAGGGAGAAGAGGAGGAAGATGACCACCATGCTGAAGGCCACGCGCAGCCGCTCCGTCACCCTGGGGACGGGAGCTGATGTTAGCGAGTCAAGGGAGGCGTTTATTTTCAGAATTCTTCATTTTTTGCAGATCATGCTCAGAAACTAGACACCGCCTTGTTTTGGTCCACGTACCACTGGTACAGGAAGGAGTTGAGCAGCGTGAAAAGCAGCAAAGGTAGCTGGGAGAGCAACGCCATCCAGCTGTCATAGTTGTAGTCTTTGTTGGCTCGGCCAGACGTGTCGTTAGTGGATGCCAGACGCCCGTTGAAGTACTTGAATGAGGAGTGAAAACAGAAAAACATGCTAATTTAGCTCGTACCTGTTTGCTAACAATGGAAACGCGATATCCGATTATCGACTACCAGCGACAAAATGACGTATTTAAATTAATACCCCATTGCTAATGCTAACAGGAAGGAGGGAAAGCTGCTAATGCTAGTAAGATAGTACTGTGTTATTAACACTCCGGGACACCTCTGGCATTGCTGATGCTAACAGGAAGGAGGGAAAGCTGCTAATCCTAAACTAGTACTGTGTTATCAACTCTCCAGGACACCTCCAGGATTGCTAATGCTAACAGGAAGGAGGGAAAGCTGCTAATGCTAAGCTAGTACTGTGTTATTAACACTCCAGGACACCTCTGGGATTGGTAATGCTAACAGGAAGGAGGGAAAGCTGCTAAAGCTAGTAAGCTAGTACTGTGTTGTTAACACTCCGGGACACCTCCGGGATTTTTTATATTAAAACCTCAAGCTTTGATTAAGGTGAGGATGGAGATGTGATTGGAACCTGAGAGGCCGTGATGAAGAAGTTCCAGGGTAGCAGAGTTCCCAGGCCGAGCGCAAAGACGATGACGGCGACAGCATGGCCGCTGAGGAGACGCACATCGGAACTGACGTTAGATGGCGCCATATCGTAAGCTTGCAAAATATTAAAAAAAAAAAAAAAAACACACAAAAAACAAACAAACTCACCGGTCAGAGGGCGGAAACTGTTTGTTCTTGCTTGACATCCTGGTGCTTTCTGCATACACACATACGCTTTACTTTGACGTGTACATCCTCGTTCACATTATAATTCGGCTTATAAAAGACTTAAATGACAACTGACTGCTTCATTCTGTGCACATTCACGGCGGGGTGGGGGGGCATGTAGCTTGTGGAGACGCTGGACTATTTTCTAGTGGTTCCACTACGATATAGTATTGTGCATGTACATGCATGAAAACACACACACACACATATATATATATATGTCAGAAAACAACATTGGTGCCGTCCTCATTTATTGAATGCATCTTACTATCGCCTAAACTCTAGCTCAGATATGTAAAAAAAAATTAAGAAGTTAATTAAGAAATTAAAAAACAAAGTTTTTAGAAAAAAAAAACAAAAAAAAACTTTACCGGCTTTTGTTACTCAAGGGCGGCGACGTCATAACACGGGCGGTGACGCCATCCCTATCCAGCCGTTTTCTAGCGCGCCTAAAGTGACGTAATCCAAACGCGTTTGTTATTTTGAAGGTTATAATAACAACAACAAAAACAATAATAATAATAATAATAATAATAATAATAATAATAATAATAATATGATTATAATTATGACATATACAAAAGCTCATAATTTTTTTTTTTTCGTTCAGCTTCCAAAGGCAAAGTGCAGAACAGCACGATCTCCCGGTGCCGGATGTCCTCATTCAACGTCCGTTTTTTTACCTTCCGGTAAAAGAATTAAAACGAAGAAAAGCGCCACATTGACCTCAACGACAGAAACTTCCAGAACCGGAAGTCCATCACGGGACCGGCGGAACTCACCGGAAAGTCCGGGCTCGTGCCGTCCGCTCGTGTCCCCGCGCCGCTTCTCCCTCGGTGAACAGAATCAAAATTGCGCGCGCGTTTTGGCGAGAGGGGCATCTTCATTGGTCCTGACAGACCACAAGACATATAGGGGGCGGGGCTTCGCGAGGAGTTAAAACGACATACAGTACAATTTACCCTCCTACTTCCTGTTTACTAGTAAGCAAGCTAGTTAGTCGGTGAGATAGATAGATAGATAGATAGATAGATAGATAGATAGATAGATAGATAGATAGATAGATAGGTGGCTTGAATTAAGACAAATTAAGCTAACCCAGGAGAAGGTCATTTCAAGTAGAAGATAAACACTATTTTCCAGGTGATACCAGTAGGGCCACATATACACACACACATACACACACATGACATTAACATGGTCAATCTTAAGACGAAAGACTAAATCTTAAAATTCATTAAAAAGTTTTAAAATGTAATTCCATCATACTATCATATCAGAAAGGTAAATAAAGTCTCTGGGGCCTGAGGCGCCTACGGTGGTCATGTGACCACCAATCAGCAGCCAGCGGCGATAACGTTGTTAGCATGGTGAAAGGTGTAGGATTGTAGAGTTGTCACGTCCGGGGAGTGCCGTTTGAACATAGGCCCCGGGGAGGCCCAGCCTGGTTGCTCCTGTTCTGCATGTTTAGACAATGAGCGTCTGTTTGGTTTGAAATAACAGCCTGGGTCTACTTCTCCTTCTCAGCTTAGAGTCAGAGTCCGGTTTCCCGTCTTGCAGCAGATGCAATCGCTTGCACATCAGCACCTCACCCTCTGGAAATCTTGTTTAATGTTAAACAAGTGTTGTAAACCTTTTATTTTCAAATGGAGTTACATCCTGGGCCGATTATCTCCCAAAATAAACATCTGGCCCAGCTGCTAGACACAGCATTTCCCCATGAAGGTGCCCTTTTTAACAGGTTTAAGGGATTGTAAACAAAATCTTTGGAAAGAGACTGTGATTGTGTGTCCCAATTCGATACATCACAACTAATTTATTCTACAACACCCTGGAAATAATGAGAATAATTGTACAAGATAGCATGGATAGGTAAAATATCACACATTATCATATTTATTCATCACGATTAATTTAGAATAAGAATAAGAATAAGAATAAGAATAAGAATAACTATATTTATCCCGATGGAAATTGCTGTGTCAGAGTTACAAGAAAAATATAACCATAATAAATGATAGTAGAAAATTGTTGAAACTGTATAAAAAATAAATATTTATAAATAAAAAGGAGAGAGAATAAAAAAATTCAAATAACCTATAAAGTGTCTTAAGTAACAAGTGAAAACTATAAAGTGTCTTCAGTAACAAGTGAAAGATAAGGAGTGCACAAGAGTATGAAAAAATATTGTACATGTAGCCGTTATGAAAAATAAAATTGCATATTATACCCTTCTTAATTACCAGAATTAATACGAGATATCACATAAGTAAGAAATGTCATGTCCTCATAAAAGTTGCCAATAATTCATAATAGCCTAAACTCAATGATTACGGTTACCGTATTATCATTATGAATTAATTTGTCATGTTAAATCAGGTGGGTACACTTCCGTCAGAAGGCAATGAATAAAGAATAAGTTACTCTCACTGATTTGTCGGAAATGTTTTATACTCAAAAAGTTATATTCGAAAATTTTATATTCATAATGGATGTTTTTTTTTTAATTCTAGAAATAAGAAAGAAATAACTAATATTTAGCTTTAAATGAACATGTTATTTTCTGGCACCCCATCAATACTGGATTCGGGAACTCGAATTCTAATACAGGCTATTGACCAAAAAGTAATTTTTTTTTTAATCCAGTATCAATTTATCTTAGAAAAAAACAAACAATTTCTGCGCAATAGCTTGTGGATATTATTGTTCATGTAAACACAGATTGAATTGACCAAAGCGCTGCAGAATAAAAAAGGTAAAACAACATGAGATGACGAAACACGTAGGAAAAAAATACATTTTTAACATTCATCTTAAAAATACAATTAAATTGGAGCCATTCCTGCAGTTTGATGTTTCGTTAAGCGCACGGAGGAAACCGGAAGTAGAATTCACAACAGCACGTGTGCCGCCTCTTATTTTGAAAACCCCACCGGAAGTGTAGTTCCTTATCGGACGTTGGCGGAGCAGCCGGTCCACAGTGTGGGGACGGTAGCGAAGCCACTGACTTTCGTGTTTTTACAGCTGACTTCTTTTTTGTTAAAAACAAGTTAACATAACTAGATTTAAATTCATCAAAGTTCTCCTCCGGGGAGCTCATAGAAGTAACCGGTAACCGGAACAAGAAGATCTGATGAAAATGTTTCCGGACGAGCAGTAACTTCGGTGAGTTCTTTTTCCCCCTTTCCAACGTTAGCTTAAAAAAAAAAGAAAATAAGTTTTGTTTTTCGAATTGTGAACTTTAAACATTTCATGAAATCCAGCCCGCGTTTTAATTCATGATAATTTAAAAGTTTTAGTTGTTCTCCCCGACAACATCGACTTTGTGAAGCCACGTAAAGCTAACTATTATAACGACGTAACAGTGAATTAGCCGAGCGGCTCGTCCGACACACTAAGTTCCAAAAAGCTCGAATCTTTTATCCGATTCTCTTCCACAAAAACTCGGGTGTTTCCTTTAAAACCGCATTTGTGCTCGTAACTGAGTTTAATACACACTTTCCGACTGGTTTGTCATCTTTTTTAGCTGGCACCCACACCCCGGCGAGGCTAATGTAAATAGTCTTTGACTAAACCTTCAATTGAATGTAATTAAAAGTCCAAAATAGCCTATTCGTCCGCTATTCCACCCACTTTGCTGTTGTTTGGCCTCAAAGACACCCACATTAATAACCCCTTTAAGACGTGTAAACACTCAAATATCAGCTTGAACCACAAGAAATGCATTATTTTCCCTTGTTTATTTAGTTTTTTGTGTTGTAAGGTTGCCAGCCTTTTGTCCTGTGGCTGGCAGTGACTCACTGCATTCAGGTGCTTTTAAATGTGAACCCGTGCATCTCATTGAATTGCGCTGGTACTTCAGGTGTCTGCTGGTTCCGGCCCGCGGGTTTTGTCAGAAGCTCGTCCGCCGACAGAGACGTGGAGGCGGTGGGTTTGCCGTGCATTGTCTCCCCTCTCCGAAGCAGGTCTCCAGCCGTGCCGGCGGTTGACAGGCCGATCTGTCCGGCTCCGTCTGGCCCAGCTGCCCTCCTTTGTTTCCGGCCTTCTGGACTGATTAGCATTCACCATCGCAGGGAAGCATCTGTCCCTGCAGACGCCACTTTTGTCCCTCCGCTCCATTCTCCCCATCCCCCTTTCAGAAACTTCCATTTTTTTTCCACTGTCGTCCAACTCAGAGACACAGCAATCCTGTTCTCTTATGTTGAGGGAAGTTCAGCGTCTCCGCTCAGGTTTGTCTCAGCGAGTAGGGAAGTCCAGCTGAAACGGCGTCGCCACATTTATTAGGATCCATTTAGGCGTCTGGGAACTCGACGCACCTACGTAATGCCGCTAGTTAAAACGCCCAGGCTTTTAACGTGTCAAAGGTCCGGAGGAGCGGACACGTTCAGAATCTCTGGATAATTGCGCCTCCGCAAGAAATTCACTTTAAAACGTGTTTATGTTGAGAATAAATTCAACATACAGCCAACAAACCACTGATTTTATCTGGCAGAAAGAAACGCCGCTCCAACCTGACGAACGCTGGCGAATGAGTTGAATAATCAAATCAATATGGCGTGGTATTTTTGTAGTAAAGCCATGGGATGTGAGTTGCAGGGGGGGTCGTGGGCGGGGCAGCGCTAACGGTGTCGTCCGCCTCATTGTCCCGGGGTACGTCTCCGTCACACGAGGAAACAGAGGCACAAAAGGGCCGGTTGTGGCGTGAGGAGTGAGGTCACGCTCGGAGTCGGGGTCCCCCTCCGCCGTCCAGCTGCGGGCGGTGAATGGCCCTCTGTTCCCCCGCAGCTGACGAGGCTGACAGGTGATCATCGGCCTCCTTCGCACACCGAAGCGGCCGGTTCATCCCATGACTTGCAGAAACATCTACGAGTTCTCCCCCGGTTATCATATTTGATATTTTCATAGGAATTACAACTTAGTTCTCAAAGCAAGTCACTCCAGACGAAGAGAACGATCAAGAAGACGCCAAGATGCCTCCTAGAAACTTTTTAATACGACCAAGACTGAGAAAACACCTAAAAGCAGCTGGGGCCAACGACGGAAAACATCTGCAAAGCAGCAGGTTGTAAACTTGAAGCACTTCCTGGTACAGGGTGGGGTCACCGTCCAACCACGGCGCGTGAAGGTGTAGGACGCCGCTCGTCCTGGTTCCTCATACCTCGCCGCTGTTGCTGAGCAGAAGTGGCGGCGGCGGTGGCGGACCCCCCCCCCCCCCCCCCCCCCCGGGGTGACGCGGCGGCCTTTCGACATCAGAGCTCGTGAGCGCGTGAATGACCGGCTTGTTTTTTTTTCACGACACAAAAGGATTATAACATCAGTTCCAGTGATTCACACAGACACGGATTGTTTTAAAGCCGGCAGCCCCCGCCGGTGTCCCGCTGTGAGTGCGGACATTGTGCGGAGACGATGTGGGTGATCGCCGCCCACAATGGCGTGCCGTCAAAGCCGCCGTGACGTGTGTGTGTGTGTGTGATGCCGTCGCGAAAGTCTAGCCGTTAACGGGGCCGCTTGTGGTTGTGTCCGCAGGTGATGCACACGGGCGCGTGGATGGAGGCCCTCTGAGGAAGCGGCGTGCTCTTCTAACCCTCGCAAAAGGACGCACACATGTTTTCACTCGACCAGGAAAACATCTCCACCTCCACCAAGGGGAACGTCAAATATGGAGAGCTCATTGTGCTCGGGTGAGACGCCAGACCCGCTGCAGAGCCTGCATTCGGTGCACACACACACACACACACACACACACACACACACACACGGGTCAGGTGATTAATCCTCACCTTCTGCAAGTTGTGAGCATCAACACGGCGGCCATCGCTCCTCAGGTGTTCAGATAAACCACCAATCAAGGTGATATTGATCAGTCCTCTTTTTATCGATCGAACACTTTGAATGGAATGCCAGGGTCCGGCCGGGAGCAGGGATGCCGAAGATCTTTGAGTTATTGAAATATTGATCCGTTTGATTGGCTCATGTCCGCCACCGTCCTTCAAATCCGCCCTTTTATTTCTGTGTGTTTTCCCGGCATGTGAAAGTCAAGGCCGTGGGTTTATTTTGCCCCAATCAAGCTGAAGGTTCCTGGAAACCGCAGCTTTCCTCGGGCTGTGGACGGGAGGGTCGAACCGGGTTATTTGCTTTTGTCAGTCAGTGGAAACCCGTGAGGGGCCATTACTCCGGTCAGAAGGAAAGTCGGGTTTGAAAGCGCCGGCCCGCCAGTGATCCTCGGAGCCAGCGCCGTCTTATCTGAAAGGCAGGAAGTTTGCATTCCCTGCTGAAAGAATGGCTCTTTTTTTTTTTTTCCCCCCAAATCCCTGAGCTCGCTTGTTGACTTAACCTGCTGTCCCGCAGACGCCCAGGCGTCACGGTTACCTCAGAGCGGAACCAACGCTCAGGCCACAACATCCATCTTTTAGCGGTTTAATGTTGGCCGAAGACAGACGAACACATGGAGCGACTTAATCTCACACACACACACACGACAGCGATGCAATGATCAGCGAATTCAAACACTCAGGGTTTTCAGTCTTCCTTCCTGGTTCTCGCGCCGCTCCAGTGTAACCTAGCTTAGCATAGCTAGTCATCTGGATCTGTTGTCTCTGGGTGAGGATGAGTTTATTCTGCTTTCTCCCGTATTTATCCCCGGCTTCCTCCCCCGCGGTGTGTTTAGGTGCAACGGTTCGCTGCCCAGCGGCGACAAGGGGAGGAGAAAGAGCCGCTTCGCTCTGTGTCGGAGAACAAAAGCCAACGGCGTGAAACCCAGCACCGTGCACACGTCGTGCACGCCTCAGGCGGCCAAGGTCAGAGGTCGACACACACGTCCAACCCCCTTCTCTGTTCCCCCGCCCAGGAACTCGATACCGGGTGCGATCGTCCATCGACTGTCTGATCATTACGCCGCTTATTCACTCAGCAGCTCCACGTGGGTTGAAAGATCTGCCGGACTTCGTAGGTGGAGAAGCTCGCCGTGGTTTCAGTCCACGATATGGATGAGATATTTTTAGCCTCTGATTCCTGGAGGTCTTTTAGAGGCCAGAGTTATATTCTCTCCGGTCCGATGAATAACCCGCCCACTTTTTACTGCTGGTGTTATTGCCTTCGGTCTTGTAACATTTCGATGGACTTATGGCATCAAGGACTTTGCAACCAATCCTTGTAAAGTGTAAGGTATTATCATGATGTTGAAATCCTCCCGTCTACCCGCAGGCTGAAGAAGTGTGTGAGCGTTTCCCTGCGACACCCACTGACTCTCCTTCCCTTCTGCAGGCCATCAGCAACAAGGAGCAGCACAGCATCTCCTACACCCTGTCCCGGGCGCAGACGGTGGTGGTGGAGTACAACCACGACGGCAGCACCGACATGTTCCAGGTTTTATTTCTACTTAAAGGAAAAAGTAAAAATAAATAGCGAAGACGCTAACGCACCCGCGCGCGCGTGTGTGTGTGTGTGTGTGACGGCAGATCGGGCGTTCCACGGAGAACCCCATCGACTTTGTGGTGACGGACACGGTGCCCGGGGGTAAAGGCCCCGTCGACGCTCAGATGGTCCAGAGCACCATCTCCCGCTTCGCCTGCCGCATCATCTGTCAGCGCGAGCCGCCCTACACCGCCCGCATCTACGCCGCCGGCTTTGACTCGTCCAAGAACATCTTCCTCGGGGTAGGACGCCGCTCAACCTGCATGGATTTTCACACAATCACAGATGTCACAACGGAAACAAACCACCCACGTTTGACTTGGTTCACACCGGAGACTGCGCTTCGCACACACACACACACACACACATATTTCGGTAAACAAGCACACAGCAACAGCAACGCCTTGAATTATGGGTTTAGTTTCTCCCGTAACTGATTAAGAAATTAAATTTCCCCATTAAAATGAATTGAATCCCTTTTAATCGGTTCCAGGCCCTCTGTATTGTGTTCATGTTTTTAAATAAAAGAAATGTACTTCATAAGTAACAAATCATGTGTAAAAAAACTAATACCACATAATAAGAGAGAATGTACTTTCCTTGAGGACTGGTTAAAGATGCCAGCGGCCGCAGAGGAAGTTGGGGATGTTTTTAATTTGTTGCTCTTTCCTTAACTTTCTGGCTACACAATTGGTGCTACAATATGTTGCTAAATGTAATACGCAGACTTTACTTACACTTTATGTCTAAACTTCATTTATGGACGGAATGAAGCCGCTCCTCTTTTTAAAACCATCAAACCGTCCCTGGCGGCTTTTGAGCAACTCCTCCGTTGACGTTCCCGCCGTCCGTCGCGCCAGATCCCCGCAAATATCTCCCGTCTTCTCACAGATGATGCTTCCCGTCACCGTATCTCACCGACAACGATTTCTCCATCTCTTCACGGACGAGTCCAAATCACGCACATCTTGTTTGTGATTTTCCATGATTTTCCCTGAGCTAACGCTACTAGCTAGCTAAAATGGCACTTCATGAACAGCGACGGCCACGCGGTTGTCAAAACGCTCGCTCCTGGATCCGGGTTCATATCATAAAGCAACAAACAAGTCGTATCTCAGGAAACTCCTAAATGAATGGACTCATAAGTCAAGGTTCCACCGTAGATCCGTATTTCAGGTTTGCATCGTAAAGTCACATGTATGTGCGTGTTCCTCCTCTCGGCCG
Source organism: Fistularia commersonii (assembly GCF_037954325.1). NCBI lineage: Eukaryota > Metazoa > Chordata > Actinopteri > Syngnathiformes > Fistulariidae > Fistularia > Fistularia commersonii. The sequence continues at coordinate 4,822,359 of NC_141295.1, read as the reverse complement.
CGCAGGAGAAGGCCGCCAAGTGGAGGATGCGGGACGGCCAGATGGACGGGCTGACCACCAACGGCGTCCTGGTGATGCACCCGCGGCAGGGCTTCAGCCAGGAGTCCAAGCCGGGTCTTTGGAGGGAGATCTCGGTGTGCGGCAACGTCTTCACGCTGCGGGAGACCCGCTCGGCGCAGCAGAGGGGCCAGATGGTGGGCACTCGCGTCGCATTGGGCCGAAACATCCGGGGCGATTCGGGAAGAAGAAAGATCTCTGAGTGTGAAAGCTGTGGATGGCGTGTCTCCGTCAGGTGGAGGCCGAGTCCAACGCGCTGGTGGACGGCTCGCTCATCGATCTGTGCGGCGCCACCCTGCTGTGGCGAACCGCCGAGGGCCTGTCGCACACGCCCACCGTCAAACACCTGGAGATGCTGCGGCAGGAGCTGAACGCCGGGCGGCCCCAGTGCCCGGTGGGCTTCAACACGCTGGCCTTCCCCAGCCTGCGCCGCAAGGACATCCTGGACGACAAGCAGCCGTGGGCGTACCTGCGATGCGGCCACGTGCACGGCTACCACGCCTGGGGGGGCTGCCGCGGCCCGGAGGTGGACGTGGAAGCCCGGGAGAGGGAGTGTCCCATGTGCCGGGCGCGGGGCCCCTACGTGCCGCTGTGGCTGGGCTGCGAGGCGGCCTTCTACCTGGACGCCGAGCCGCCGACTCACGCCTTCGTCCCCTGCGGCCACGTCTGCTCGGAGAAGACGACGGCGTACTGGGGGCAGATCCCGCTGCCTCACGGCACCCACACCCTCCACGCCGCCTGCCCCTTCTGCATCACGCCGCTGGACCTGGAGGCCGGCAGCGTCCGGCTCATCTTCCAGAGCCCGCTGGACTAGAAGCAGCAACCTGCTTTTTAGGGGTCCAAAAAAAAAAAAAGGGGGGGGGGGGGGTTGGGGGCGTGAGTCTGAAACTTAACTTTTAAGTTAATTTAGAAAACAGTTTGAAACTGATTCAGGTTTGCTTTTGAACAAAAACGCAGGAGAGTATTCCGCGGTTTGATCGGCCTTAAACTTTATTTATTTCTCTCTTCGCTCGGGTGTTTTTTTTTTCATAAATCAATGCAAATTTTTTAACAGCGATCTTCACTGTTTACTGTCATGGTTTGCCTTAAAAGAGCCACCAATGCCGCGAGATGACGGTCGTCAGGGGTCTCAGAAACCAAAATAACATTTTTTTAATTGTTATCTTCTCAGAATTGAAGTGGCTTTTTCTCTGCGACGCCGTCGGCGCTCTCGACCTACTATTTTCCCGATCGTCGCAAAAGAAGATCTCTATCTGGGGAGACTGCCTGACGCTGCTGTTTTGGAAAAATCACCTGCAATTAATATTTATGTATTTATCTTTATATCTTTTTTTCCCAATAAAACAAAGGTTTACTTCGGACAGAAATGACTCTTGTTATATTATTGTTCCTGTTCAAGCTACATGTTTGAGCTTCCCTGTGCAAACGTTTACTTCTAGTCGTGTTTATTTAAGCTACAGTGTGTGTGAAAGACTCTTAGCACATTTATTTTTTTAGCAGACATAGAAGACGCAAAGTGTGCAAACCGCTTGAATCCGAGCGTAGCAAGTGGTTAGACTCCTTTGTCCACACGACGTGTCGAGCCCAGTTTTCTGTTCTCCCTCAAACGAACTAAAATCAACCGTCTATCACACGGAAACAGTACAATTATTTTAATGAACTTATTAAATGCATACCAGTGTGACAGGACTTAAACTTTTTTTGTTTTGATTTCTCCCAAACTTCCCAGAGTGGCCGCTAGGGGGCAGCAGAGAGCGGGCGAAACAACCACAGAAGAATACCACCCTCCGCCGAGCTGCGGTGCATCATGGTCGGCGTACTGGTGGTTACCGCTGCCGCTGTTGTTTTCCTCCCGGTTCCTCCGGTGTTCCTGGGATGGTGAAGACGAGAGACGCCGGCTGCTGTGCTCCAGACTACAGGTACAGGGGCGGGCGGCCCCCGCACTTTCGTTGCGCTTGTTTCAGAAACGGACTCCAGTCGCTTGTCAGTTTTAGCTAGCCGTCCGGCTAACCTGTTAGCATGAGTCTACGTGTAACCTCCGTACTGACAGCGTTAGCTTAGCCTTAGCTTCGGGTTAGGTCGCGGATATTCGTGGCTTTACGCTCCGTGTCAACCGGAGTAAAGTCGGTTTCCGGTGCTGTGTGTTACCGGGTGATGCAGGCGTTACCGGCTGCTCAGTGAAGGCGACGACAACGGCCGCGGGAAGCGTTTGAACCGACCGGAGGAAAGCTAATGCTAGCTAGCATGCTAGCTAGCTTTAGCTCACTCTGTCACAGCTGCCTGTCCCGTCCAGCTCAACGATAACAGAAGCCTTCAATGGGCTTTCCGTGATTTTATCTATGAAACCTCGGTCAGTTTTATCCGAAAATAAAGACTATAATTGCCGTGATTACTATCCTCAGTAGGTCAGTGAACGTTGCATTTATATCGATTGTAAAAAGGTAAGTCCACCATTGCCTATCCCAGCATGTCCTAACTTTATTGACTATTCACTGAAACCTGCAGTGAAGCTTGGCTCTTATCCGCTGGGTTATTTATTGATAATGTTTTGCAAGTACAAACAGCTTATCTGCTCATGTTCTGTGTGGGGTTTAGATGAATTCGTGTTGCAGGGTTTTTATAAATATATAGTTAGGAAATTAGTTCCCCCTGATTCAGGCAGTTTATAGATGTTTGCTGCTCCGGTCACCTCCCCTGCCTTTCTTATGGTCATATTTTGAATGTTTTATTTCAAATGTAAACAGAAAATCCAGTTGAAATGCTGCGCCCTGATTCATGTATTTGCATCCCAAGTGAGGCTTTCCGCTATCAATTCCTCTGTGTTCGGAAGGTTGGAAATCAGAAGATTGTATTTTCACAGCTGCAGTCGCAAACGGTGTGATATTATCTGGGTTTCTTTTTCGCTGAGAAACTGTCGCGGTGGGATTTTCCCGCCGGGCTACATTTGAGAGTCTCAAATGTAAAATGCGGATCTTTATCGCTGCACAAATGCAATCTCGGTCCGGTCTCGTCGCATTATTGCACTCCCCCCGGATGAAGTGACTTCAGATCGATGTATAAATTATTGACGCCATATTATTGAAACCCGGCAGAAGGCTTTCAGCGAGACGCCGCTGCCTCGGGCATAAATTTAAAAGATGAATAAAATCTATTCTGGGAGGGTCAGCGCTCTTCCTTTCCTTTTCAACTTCATTTTGCAGCAAAGTAGGAAAAAAAATACTCAAGAGCATCTCGTTCATATGAAGCCGGACGGTCGCGTCTATTTTTACCCGGAGGTCTGTTCGTATTTTGGGAAGCGTCTGAAGCGACGTTTCGTCGCTGCGTCTTTGACAAGTCTGAACTTTCAGCGCCGCGGCTGCGGGTGCTGCTTCTAATCCTCTCTGCGGCGCGATGGGATTAATGGCAGCCGAGGGGTCCGACACCCTCGCCGTTTGATTGACAGCTCCGGGAGAGCCGCCGGTTCCGCGGGGGAGAGTCTGGACGGTCGGGCCGGATCAGCCGCCACGTTTGGCGCCGCGTGATGCGACGAAAGCCTCGAACGCTACGGTGAACCTGCGGAAGTTTTGGCTGCAGATCCCATTGCTCTGATTGCGACGAAGCATTCGGGTGTGCGGAGGTATCTTTCTTTTCTCCGCTCCTCGAGTCTTTGGACCGGATCCACCAGCAGAACGTTCTGCACCCGAATTGGGCTAACCGCTGCGGTGGATGTGATCGGTTTGGATTCTGGTCTATTGGAGTGAAGGATCTTTTGTTTTCAGTCGGTGGACAACCTTGACATGACAAATCGTCAGTGTTTGAAATGTTTGTCATAAGACTCGATCGATCGAGACGTCATGAAGTGATGACCGTGCGCGTGTCCTCGTCCAGCTAGCCTCCTGGGAGGAGAGTCCCGATGTCATGGCCTCCAGCCACAGCTCCTCCCCGGCGCCTCGCTCCCGTGGCGGAGGCCGAGGCGGGGTCTTCCACAAGCAGCGGGACCCTTCCCCCGCCCGGTGCCGGCCCCTTCGCTCTCTACCCGACGTCTGTCCCAAGGAGCCCACCGGTGAGGACGAACGATCCATTTAGCATCTCTGCCGCTCCAGGCTAATTCGCTATTCAGCTAAAACACAGGAGAAAATACAGCCGTTGGTTTATTTGGGGCGAAAATACAGAAAGGAGTAAAAAATAGCTTAATCGTTAGTGTGTTCTCTCTTTGCCAGCACTTATAGTCGGCATTTCTTTCACTAAATCAGCAAAATTCTGAGACCCTTGCTCATGTTTTCTCCAGCTAGCTGTCTTTCATTCATCCAAACCAATAGTCACTTTCCTTCGTTAGCGTCGTCGCCCGTTTAGCCACATCAGCCGTCTTTAGCTTATCTTTGTTCCTCAGGCTCGTAAAGATGGTTGACTTAGCTGTGTCGGAGTGCTCAGCGAGATCTGGAACACCAACACCGCTCGACATTTATCCACTATTTCCTTCTTCAGGTTGACTGTAATTCCAAACAACTTCTTCACACCACGAGCAGTAGCGCTTTTAACCTGTTTGGAGCTGTCATGAGGGCTAACTTACTGAAAAAGCACAAAACAGGAGAACACAACGATGTAAACAACAACAGGAATGCTACAGCACCACAACACGCAAACCCGTGCATGTTCGTGCGCCAAGGTTTTTTTTTTTTTCTGAGGCAGGCTAAATTTTGTTGGTTCATTTGTTTGTTTGTAATTCAGGGATCCAGTACTCGACACTACTGCACTATTTTCTGCACTATAAGGCGCATTGGCTTCCATGAATGGCCTGTTTTAAAACTGTTTTCATATATAAGGCGCACTGGATTAGAAGGCGCATAGAATAGAAGCTGCAGTAGCGGCTGGGGTTGTGTTATGCATCCACTAGATGAAGCTGCGCTAAAGGGAATGTCAACAAAACAGTCCGATAAGTCAGTCAAACTATATTCATAGAATACAAACCAATGTTCTTACAACTCTGTTCACTCCCAAAACAAGTTAGTGCATTCGCAATACGGTGCCGTACGTACCGCTAGCTCTCACCGGTATTTGTGCCGCCTTTGTTGAAAACAATGCATTTCCAACTCTATTTGTCACAGTTCAAAGTGTTTCATAAAACGAAAGCACCGAGAAGGACCGTCTTTATATTCATCGATGTTCATATCGCTAGCTAGCTAGCTAGCTAGCTAGCGCTGTTACCTTTATTGGAATAGTGACCTCAGAAACTCTGTTTATTCTTCTTTACTCGGCGCAGGTCATCTTGTCGCTTCCTCCTCTTCCGTACCGTTGATTCGTTAATGTCGAATCCTCTCGCCGCTGCTTTATTCCCGTATTCTACTGCGTGACCGAAGCGTGTTTCTTGAAAGGTGCAATTTGGAATTCCCCTTTACCGTTTTTACCGCCGCTACTTCGGCGACGCCCCCTGACTACGCAAGCTACAACGAGGCACATGAGATTATATGGCGCACTTTATGTTTTTGAGAAAATTCAAGGCCCTCAGCTGCGCCTTATTGCGCGGAAAATTCGGTAACGTCGCTTCCTCCCCCGATGAGACGTGGCGTTCGTCCGGTAACTTGTCTCGGCCCCGCAGGCGAGGGGCGGGGCCTCTGCGACGGCCCGTCGGTGGTGGCCGAGCACGACAGGTGGACGGTGTACAGCTCCAAGGTCAACCTCCCCGCCGCGCTGAACGACCCGCGGCTGGCCAAGCGCGAGTCCGACTTTTTCACCAAAACATGGGGGCTGGACTTCGCCGACACGGAGGTGATGCCGGCCTTCCACCTGCCCAGCATCACCCGGGAGCAGTTTGCGCCGTACCTGCAGGAGATGACCCAGGTAAGCTCCTTCCACAGGGAGGTAAACGCCGCCGGCGATCGAGTCCCGAGTCGATGGCGAGGGAAAACAAAGTCAGGTGGCCTCTCGCTTCCTGTTTCCTGGTTTATAGTGACAGTTTTTCTCCTTTAGCTGTACGAGGTGCGACTTTTTCCCAAAAGTGACCGCCAATAATTCATTTTTGTCACTCCGACAGACTCTGTTTCTGATCATTTATATTGAATAACTGTATTAGGGCAACTGATATCTGCCTTTTTCATGAATATTTAAACAAAAATTCAAGCTCTACATTTTAAATATGCATGAGATTTTCAGATTTTCACTCCTCAAGTTGCCATATATTTTTTAATTTGACATTTTTTCTGCTTCTGATGTTATCAATCAGTTTAAATCCGTCTCGGTTTATTATTTAATTCCGTTTTTTTTTTTTTAACCCTTTTTTTTTTTTTTGGTATTTACATTTTTCTTATTGTATTCTTGTATTTGAATTGTCTCTTGCAGTACCTGGCGATTTGAATTTCCCCGATAAATCTATCTACCTTTCGCTGTTTTTAGAGGGAAAGGATTCACGAGCGCTGCAAGACCATCTGTCCCAGCAAGGACGACGTGGACGCCGTCTCCAGTATCACCAGTAACCACGGTATGAATTATTGAGCGGCGGCGGGAGGCTCACTTCCTGCCGCCGTAAGATGACCCGCGGGAAAACACGTAAGGTCAATGTTCGGACGGCCCAGGAAGTAACCGTTTTCATTTTGATAAAATTTCACAAAAAATTTGACGTTGGCGGGATTTACTTTCAAAGTAAGTTTGCTACTTCCTGGAAGATTTCAAAATAAATGTATAATCACTTCCTGTTTCCTCCAGATAAATCCAGAGCGGAGCTGGACCAGGTGCCCAAGGTAACTCAGCTTCTTCATCATTTCCACTTTTTAATATTTTATTTGTCATAATTAGATAAATAAAATGAATATAAATAGAGTGACAGAATAAGAATAAGAACAACTTTATTAATCCCGAAGGAAATTGCTGTGCCAGAGTTACAGAAAATATAACAGTAATAAATGATAAAAGAAAAGGCAGAATTAGAAATAAAAATAAACTATAAAGTGTCTCAGTGAAACTATAAAGTGTCTTAGTAAACAGTGATAAAACTATAAGTGTCTTAGTATAGAAGATAGCAGTAATCCACTAATAAAAAGATAGTAGGGAGAACAACAACAACAACAGAGTGGAACAATAAGGGTGAAAAATACACAATTAGAAATAAATGACAATATAAATAGTGACAACAGCAATGACAACAATAAACAAAAAATGAAAATAGGCATAGTTTTATTTATTTATTTTTGTAAATCGTAATTTTTTTTTGTTTTCTCACATAAAACACCGTATGGAAATAGCGTTTCAGTTCATTTTATAATTTAATCGAGGCTAATTCAGCTGAAAAAGAGGAGCGGCTTCACTCTTTCCATAAATAACATTTAGCCGTAAACATTTTATTAGAGCACCAATTTTTATTTGTCTTCTGGGGACGATCTCGCTCCTCCTCCGCAGATCTTCATGAGGCCGGAGTTCGCCCTGGAGGACCCGGCCACCTTCAACGCCGTCCTGCCGTGGTCGCACTTCAACAGCGCCGGCGGGAAGAGCAGCCGGGACGTGGCGTCGTCCAAGCTGCTGCAGGAGAAGGTGAGCCGGCGTCGTCCGGAAGGAGGTTTCCGGAAGCGCCGCTGACCCGTGTCCTCCTCCTCCTCCTCCAGCTGAGCCACTACCTGGACGTGGTGGAGGTCAGCATCGCCCGGCAGATCTCGCTGCGCTCCGAGGCCTTCTTCCACGCCATGTCGTCGCAGCACGAGCTGCAGGACCGGCTGCGGGAAACCCAGCGCGCCGTGGCGGTGCTGCGAGGTCGCACCGCCGCCATGGACCGGGTCATGTGCCAGGGGCCGCTGCGGGCCCTGCGCACGGCGCTCACGCGCAACAACTGCGTGAAGCTCCACAACAAGCTGAAGCTGATGGCGGCCGTGCACCAGACGCAGCCCACCGTGCAGCTGCTGCTCTCCACCTCCGAGTTCGTCGGCGCCCTGGAGCTCATCGCCACCACCAAGGAGGTGCTGCAGCAGGAGCTGCAGGGGGTTCACAGCTTCAGGTGCCTCCTCGCGACACCGCCGAGGGAGACGGCGAGGGGCGTGAAACAGGAAGTGCGTCTAACTCGTGTGTGTGTGTCGGCAGACACCTGGGCTCGCAGCTGTGCGAGCTGGAGAAGCTGATCGATAAGATGATGGTGGAGGACTTCAGCATGTACGCCCGCAGCGACCTGAGCCGCAGCCTCAAGGACGAACCGCAGGTCCTCGAGAAGGTCTGGTCACATGACGCGGTCACATGACACACACACACTCTCTACTTCCTGTTTACTAACCCGGTTTTACACCTGAATGATCGAAAAAACTGTTGATAGAAATTGATATTTCTGTGATCTAAAACCCTGGAATAATTCAGAATTTTAAAGTGTTTTGTCAATTTTTTTTTTTTAGAAATGTATTATTTTTTAAAATCAATTGAAAAAGGATGAATTAATTAATACTTCATTTTTAATCATTATAATACAACTTATTTGCACTTTACAGAACAGATTTATAATCATTTCATCAACATTCAGATGGTAAAAGTCTGGTCACATGACGCGGTCACATGACACGCACACACTCTCTACTTCCTGTTTACTAACCTGGTTTTACACCTGAATGATCGAAAAAACTGTTGATAGAAATTGATATTTCTTTGATCTAAAACCCTGGAATAATTCAGCATTTTAAAGTGTTTTTTCAATTTTTTTTTTAGAAATTAATCATTTTTTTCAATGAATTCAAAAAGGATGAATTAATAAATTAATGGTTCATTTTTAATCACGACAATACAATTTAATTGCTCTTTACAGAACAGATTTATAATCATTTCGTCAACATTCAGATGGTAAAAGTCTGGTCACATGACACACACATACACACACACACACACACAACTTTCCTCTTTACTAACCTGGTTTTACACCCTGAATGATTGAAAAAACTGTTAATTGAAATTGACATTTTCATGAAATTAAAACCCTGGAATAATTCAGCATTTTAAAGTGTTTTTTCAAATTTTTTTTTTAGAAATTAATCATTTTTCAAAATTTATTGAAAAAGAATGAATTAATAAATTAATACTTCATTTTTAATCAGGATAATACAATTTATTTGCACTTTACAGAACAGATTTATAATCATTTCATCAACATTCAGATGGTAAAAGTTAAGATTTCAGTCCTAACACGGGGTATGTGCGTGTGTGTGCTCGTCACAGGTACACACACCAAACGCTGTCTCACGGCAGGTGGGCCACACACACACACACACACACACACACACACACACACACATTGCTGCCATAATCAGGCTCAGGCTGATTAATCTTCCCAGATGCAGGTGTTTGTTGCAGGTTGGGTTTAACACAATCAGGGCAAGTCACGCATGCAGAATTGTGGCCGGACCGGTTTGTGTCTGGGAGCCGATCTGATCTAAGCAGGTGGCGGGTTGATTGATTGATTGATTGATCGATTGATCGATTGGTTTGTTGGTTCCTGACACCAGGAATCTCCCAGTTTCTGGTTCATTCGGGACTGGTTTTGCGAAGTCTTGCTTGCTCGGCCCGCGATCACCATCCGATTGCCGAAGGGAGATTCTAGTGTGTGTGTGTGTGTGTGTGTGTGTGTGTGTGTGTGTTCCAGGAGCGTCTGGAGTCGCTGGTGTTCGGCCTGCTGCGCCAGAGGAAGTTGGACTTCCTGGATATTTACGGCGATGAGATGATCGCGGCGGCTAAAGCCGTCGTGTCTCAGGTAGCCGACTGTTATTTGTTTTGTCAGATTGCACGAGGACGGTTGTTGACAGTGTGTGTGTGTGTGTGTGTGTGTTACCAGTGTGTGGCCGACTGCATTCTGCACATTGAAGAAATCGACACCGAAGTCGTCACAAAGTGAGTTGATGTTTTATAATAAACATGAAATTCCAGGGGATTAAACGCGCAGCCATGCGAGGTTGACTTTGGCGCCACCTAGCGGCGGCGGCGGCGTGCGTTCCAACCCCCGACCAGGGCGGTCGGACCGGTGCGACCGCACGAACCGGACGGGCCGGTTTTTAAAGATTTATAAAGCAAAACAATATATGAAAATAACCTGATAGCTTGAGGCGATTTAAGCGACTGTGTTTACGTTCGTGTGCCGAAGGCTCGCCGACCAGATGCGCCTGATGACGTTTCCTCAGTGGTTCGAGCTGCTGAGAAGCGTCTTCGAGAGCTTCCTCCTCTTCCTGCAGAGGATGAAGGTGGGTCCGAAGAGAAGTGGCGGGATCGCTGACGCGCAGGAGCTTTGAAACAACCCATTTAGGTGGATGTTAGCTTAGCATCGCTCACGTAGCCCCGTCCCGTCTGTCGCGTCAGGCTACGCTCGGCGTGATCCGGACGGTCGTCCTGGAGGTGCTGGACTCCAACCACAAGGCCCGGCTGGCGGAGGGGATCCGGAGCGAGCCCTCGGGCCCGGTGGCGTCCGGGAGGGCGTCGCCCCTGCGCGGGGAGGCGGAGCTCGCCATCCTCACCCACGAGGGGCTCTTCATCAGCGACGCGCTGAACCACGCCCAGCAGCAGCAGCAGCAGCAGCAGGCCAGAGCCCAGGCGGGCTGGACGGACGCCGGAGAAAGCGCCGCCGGCAAAGAGCAGAGCTTCATGTTAGTCGCACTTGCGCCTCCTCTTCAGCTCGGCGGCGTCTCCTGACGGCGTGTCTCCTCAGGTCGGCCGAGAACATGATGCCCGGCGACCCGGAGCTGAACCGGCTGCTCGGCAACCTGCAGGATCTGCTCTTTTCGGCCGCCGACGTCAGCCACGACCGCTGCGTCAAGGTCCTCACCGCCAGAGCCAAGGTGAGCCGCGACCTCTGACCCCCAGCACGGGTGTGTGTGTGTGTGTGTGTGTGTGTGCCGAGATTCAAATCCGCTCTCCCCGGCAGGACGGCTCCCTGGAGCGCCTCAGCTCCGCCGAGTTCGTGTCGCTGTCGCAGGCCGTGGACGGCTTCGTGCGCGACACGGAGGAGCTGTGCGGCCGGCGCAGCGTTTCCCTGCGCGGGGCGCTGCAGAGCCAAGCTAACCGCTTCGTGCACCGCTTCCACGAGGAGCGCAAGACCAAGCTCAGGTAAAGAGCCGCCGCCGCGATTTCCAGATCCTTCCGTCCGGAGGGTGACCGGCGTGGCCTCCTCCCCGCAGCCTCCTGCTGGACAACGAGCGCTGGAAGCAGGCCGAGGTTCCTGCAGAGTTCCAGGACCTGGTGAACGCCATCGCCGACGGAAGGATAACACTGCCGGAGCGCAAGAACACGGGTACACACACACACACACACACACACACACACGGCATTTCTGGAGTGCGGGTGACAAGAATCTGGCCCTGCAGGTCCGGACGAGCGGAAGCCTGCGGAGTTCCTGCTGGTGAACGGGCAGAGATACGCCGTGGTCGGGTAGGAGGCGTCTCGCCGCTTCTAGAGCCCCGGCGCCGACGGGAACCCGCTCAGTGTGTGAACTGTCTGTCCAGGACGGTCCTGCTGCTGATCCGGATCTTCCTGGAGTACTGCCAGTGCGTCAGCGACATCCCGTCCATCGCCACCGACATGCTCACGCGCCTGTCGGACCTGCTGAAGGTCAGAAACCCGAGGCGGTGTCGCCGCCGTTCGGACCGCGGCTCCCGGTCCGATGGACCGGCGCGCGTCGGTTTAAAGTCCAAACTTTGCGTTTCAGCACTTCAACTCTCGGAGTTGCCAGCTGGTTCTGGGAGCCGGAGCTCTGCAGGTGGTCGGGCTCAAGACCATCACCACCAAAAACCTCGGTACACGCACTGTTATTGAATCAATTATCATTACACTGATTCCTAGCTTAGCTCGATGCTAATGCGGTTGCTTACGTGCGTGTGTGTGTGTGTGTAGCTTTAGCGTCCCGCTGCCTGCAGCTGGTGGTCCTCTACATTCCCGTCATCAGATCTCACTTCGAGACCAAACTGCAGCCCAGACAGTTCAGCCACCTGAGGCACTTCGACCACATCACCAAGGTAACCGCGTCGCGTCACGCTAGCTCGCCGCCGACCGCCGTTTGACCGGCGTCATGTAGCAGACGACTTCCTGTCCCCCCCCCAGGACTACAACGACCACATCGCGGAGATCTCGGCCAAGCTGGTGGCCATCATGGACAGCCTGTTCGAGAAGGTCCTGTCCAAGGTGAGCGCCTGCCTCCGCCGTTAGTGTTAGCGTTAGCGTTAGCGTTAGCCGACCAGCCTCACGCCGCCGCCCGGTTGTCCCGGCAGTACGAGGTGAAGGCTCCCATGCCGTCGGCGTGCTTCCGCAACGTCTGCAAGCAGATGGCGAAGATGCACGAAGCCATCAGCGAACTCCTCCCCGAGGAGCAGACTCAGGTGAGGCTCTGCCGGTCGTCACGGCGACGACATAGAGAGAATGTGTGTGTGTGTGACCAGATGTTTTCCTCCGTCCAGATGTTGTTTCTGAGGATCAACGCCAGTTTCAAGATGCACCTGAAGAGGCAGCTCGCCCGACTGGGCGTCGTCAACGACGGGGGGCCTCAGCACGGGTAACACACACACACACATAGCGGGACGCTCAGGGGTGTGTGTGTGTGTGTGTAGGCTCTAACGCCGTCTGCTCCCTCAGGCTGGTGGTGGTGGACGTGGCGTTCTACACGGAGAACGTGCAGGTCCTGAGGAGCCTGGAGCGCCTGGACCTCAACATGGCCGAGATCTGGGAGCAGAAGAGGTGACGGAGCGCCCGCCGCCGAACTGTTCCAGCGACCGGGCCGGCGGGCGCCGCCGCGGTCCACGCCGCCCGCCGCCGCCGCCCACGGGGATCGCCGGCGCCTCCTGCTGGCCTCACTGTGCAACGACAGCAACACTAGTAAGTCACCGGGACGTCGGGAGGAAGGAAACGGAGACGTCTCGTCATCGCGGAAAGCCTCCGTCCTGCGAGGAGACGCTTCGTCCGCGGGTTTCGGGTGAATATCCTCCTCTTCCTCGCCGAAACTGGCACCCGGAGGAGAGTCCGCCGTGCTCGGCGCCACAAAGAACCCTGTTTTTTTTTTTTTTTTTGTTTTTTTTTCCTCATTACTCTTTGAATCTGAGACGTCTCACTCATGATCTCCGGTTGGATCACCAGGTGGGACGAATCTTAACGGGCCTCTTGGGATTTTCAAGTTGTTTTTTTTTTTTTTTGTTGATTTAAAGCTCCGACTCATTCCGAGCTGGAGCTCCAAAACAGGTGATTTTTTTAGTTGTTTTTTTTCCGACCAGAAATCCAATCAGCAGCGGCACTTTCTTCTCTTCTGCTCTTCAAGAATCACATCAAGTCATTCAAGCTGTAATACCCTCCGCGACCACAAGGGGGCGCTGTCGCCCCCCAAAGAAAAATGAAAGACTCCGAATAATCTGAGGAAAATGTGGAATAAACTAAATGAATTCCCAATTCTGTCCAACGTTTTTAGAAATTTGGTGGAAAATCGGAGAAATATCAGGAGAAACTTCAGAAGGAACAGTCGCTTTTTATGATCCAAAAAAAACAAATCTCTTCCAATCAAAACCCGGATTTTTTCCTCCAGCTGATCAATAATCAACTTGATTAGCGATGCGTCAGACAAGGGTTGTCCGGCAGCATCCGTCGCCTGTGTGTTTGTGTTTTTTTTTTTTTTAATCTCAGGAAAAAATGTCTTTATTTATCAAACTCACTTCTCATGTTAAAAAAAAAGTTAAAAGTTCCTTCGGCGGTCAGGATCTGGTGATAAACGGCGATTTGCCACGACGTGGCGATTCACTGTGACGCGCGGCGATTGGCCGCGATGCATCATGGTGCGATGAACTGCGATAAACTGTGATATGTTGCGATATTGCGAAATTTATTGCGATAGTTCGCCATGACATGTCGCGAGCGGTCGCGATATACTGTGACATGTAGCAATATTCCTTTACATGTCGCGATTGGTTGAGATATATCGTGACATGTCGCGATGTGGCGAGCGACACGGCGTGATATGACGCGAATCGGTGCGATATATTGCCATGTCTCGCGTGGTGGGATGATATACCGTAGCATTTTGCGATACACTGTGACATGTCGCGATATATCGCGCCGCGAACGGTTGCGATATATCGCGACATGTCTCGATATACCGAGATCTGTTGTGATGTGCCGCGACGTGGCAATTCGTCTCTGTTCTGCTTCAGAAGTGCCTCCTTTTGATCAACTGGAAGAAACACAACTGAACTCCACTACTCTGTATGTATGTATGTATGTATGTATGTATGACGGCGTGCATGCATGTGTGTGTGTGTGTGTGTGTGTGTGTGTGTGGGGTTGCATGTCCTGGGATCAGTGACCTGTGTTGAATCCTTCCAAGCTGATGTGAATAAAGCAGGACGATGGTGGATTCTGTTTGTCCTTCGGGGAACGTTCTCGGCGCAAACGTCGTTTTCATGGTTTGGGTTTTTAAACGTCTCACGTTTCCCCTCCGAGGCGGTCGAAGAAATGCCGTGAAGATGGAGTCAAGACGAGAACAGGTGCAGGAAACTCCCCAAACGTCTGAGATTTACGTTGACGTTGGAAGACGGAAGGTAAACATGGACGTGAAAACAAACAAACAAATGCCGGCAAACTTCGGTAGACGTTTTGTTTATTGACAGAAAGTCTCAGACGTCAGTAACAGCCCGGAGTTCTTTGAAGAGCAGCGAGGGGGTACATGTGTGTGTGTGTGTGTGTGTGTGTCGGGGTGACCTTTGACCTCGTCGGGTCCACTCCGTAGATTCCTGGATTAAAAAGACCAGACACATTTGGCGCTGTGAAAACCCTGCAGTCCGGAGATCAGGGATTAATAATCCCTCCTCTCCTCTCAGTGCAAATGGCTTTGTGCTTTTTTTTTTTTCGGCTCGTTTTCTTTTTTTTCCCCCCAGAAGGCCTCAGTGGTCGAGGATCCGCAGGTTCCCAGAGACTATTTTGTTCTCCAGCATGGCTCCGGCGGGGATGTCGATGCGGTCGCCGTGGTTGGCGATGATGATGACGGTTCCCTGCCGAAGGAACACCGCTTATTATGGAGAAACGGCTCTGGGAATTTGTGTTTTATCAAGATAGGTACTAGTTTTAATGCCGGTTCTACTCCGGGACTGCGACAGCGGTTACTGGAAAGTAGTTCCTGACCTTCAGAGAGACGTTCTTCCCGAAGGTGACGTCGCCGGAGACGGTCAGGTGATCGAGCTCCAGCATGTCGGGGATGTTCTCGAACCGGGAAAGGAACTCCTGGACCTGCGGGCGAAGACGACTCGCTTAACCTTCGTCTTCCAGGTAAACTCACCCAAAAAAAAACGCCAAATTAAAATAAACAAACTCACAAATGAATGAAAGTGACGTCACTATTTGAAGAACATGTTTAGTATCAGACTTTTTAATTCCTCTTCCTTCAATCGAAGGGAATATTCAAATCTTTGTACTTTTTAAGACCTTAAAACACTCTATAGCCTTAACTTTGACACTTTATGTTTTATTGTATTTCTTATTCTCCCTCCTTCCTACTATTATCTATTATTGTTATGTTTTACTTGAAACTCTGGCACAACAATTTCCTTCGGGATAAATAAAGTTGTCATCTTAGTACTTGCCACATATGTGTGCGATTAGCTTGTGAGCGCTAGCCTTTTAGTGCCTGCTAGCATGCTAGCGTGCCCGTATGAGTGTGTGTGTGTGTGTAAATACGCATATAAATTCAACAATCCTGTAATCCGTGTGTGTGTGTGTGTGTGTGTGTGTGATGGCGGCGGTGGGCGGGGCCTGACCTTGGTGAAGGAGCTGCCCAGCTTGACGTGCGGCGTGGTGGGGAACTCCCTCCTCTTGCTCATGGTGAGGGAGCCGGCCTCCAGGCTGTAGAGGTTGGACATCACCAGCAGCAGGTCGGAGGAGGTCTTCACCGGCAGGAAGCGGCTGCGCGGCACGTTGACGCCCATGGCGTTGTTGAAGCTCTTGATGGCGGCGCCCACCGCCGTCTCCAGCTGGATGACGTTCAGCCCGCCGTCCAGCGTCTGCGGAGATGTTCAAAGTTGAGCCGAGGAGGACGGGCGGGTCCGGGCGTACCGGAGCCGCCCGGAGGCTCACCTTGGGGTTGACGATGATCTCCAGGTCCAGGGCGTTCTGCTCGTGCAGCCTCTTGATGGCGGGCAGCGAGATCCACAGGTTGTTGGTGTTGAAGATCTTGAACTTGGTGACGGACTTGAACTCGTCCACGTGGGACCGCGGGACCTGGGCGATCTCCAGGAGACGCAGGTGGTCGTCGTACTGGATCAGGGTGCCGCCCTGGGGAAGGCGGAAGGGAGGACATGAAGTACTTGTACTAGGAGTAGTCGGTCCAGACAGAAGATGGAGAAGGACCACATAAAGTACAGGTACTTGTAAGAAGTATGGGGGCGACTAGTGGTAGAAGGGAGAGGTGCTTGTACTTGGAGTGTTTGTGATGATGGGCAACAACAGGAGTTGAAGGAGGCGCATAGTAGAAGTACTTGTAGTGAGTACAGACGGAAACAGCAGCAAAAGCAGGAACAAGGAGTTGAAATACTTGTGGTATTAGTACTACTAGTAGTAGTAGTGATAGACGCAGGGAGAGGAGCAACAGCAGAAGAACACTCGTAGTAGAAAGGAGAAGTACTTGTAGTAGTAAAAAGGGTATGCAGTGAAAGGAACAACAGAAGGATGGCATGTGTAGTAGTAGTAGTAGTAGTAGAATGGAGAAGTACTTTAAGTCATAGTAGGTGCAGGAACAACAGCAGAAGGGGGGTATCTAGTAGAAGTAGTAGAAAGGAGAAGTACTTGCACTTGTAGTAGTACTAAGATGCCTATGCAGTGATAGGAACAACAGGAGGAGGGCATGTGTACTAGTAGTAGTAGTACAAGTACTCGTAGTCGCAGGTGCAAAGAGAGGAACGACAGCAGAAGGTGTAGATGTAGTAGTAAGTAGAAGTACTTGTTGCAGAGAGAAACAAAGGGACAAACGAATCAGAAGTACTTGTAGTAGTAGTAGTAGTAGTAGTAGTAGTAGTACGCAGTGACAGGAGCGACGGGTGGAGAAGGGGTACATATAGCAGTAAGAGAGAAGTCCTTGTAGAAGTCGGAGTCGTGGTAAGAAGTACTCTCAAAGCCAGGAGGACCTCACCTTGACGTCTGCGCGGGTCTTGTCGGTGACCTCCATGATGAACTCGCAGCGGCGCTCGGCCGGCTGGCTCATCAGGTGGTGGAGGATGAAAAGATCCACGGTGGCGCCCAAGTTGTCGATGTTGGAGACGAAGATGTACTCCTTGCCTTCGGCGATGAGCCGGTCCAGGAGGCCCGAGTTGTAGAAGGAGGTGTAGATGTCTCCGTGGCCCGGCGGGTACCACGCTTCCACGCTGTCCCCGCTCACCGCCATGCTCCTCGCCACCGGCAGCAGGGACTCCTTGTTGATCCTCGGGTACCTGAGGAGACGGCGGTCACTCGCGAGAACGTCCGGATGTTACGTCGTTTTTGGCGCCACCTAGTGGCCGCGGGTACCTGCTCTGGTTGAAGGTGTGGATCTTCACCCGGTGGTGCTTGTACTTCTGCAGGATCTTCTTGGTCTCCTCGTCCGTGTTGAAGGAGTTCATGAGGACCAGCGGCACGTCGGCGTGGAAGCTCTTGTTGAGGTGCTGGAACGAGAGGAACGTCAACGGGACACCATGTAGTAGGTGGGCGCTCCCCCCCCCCCCCCCCCCCCCCCACACACACACACACACACCTCGATCTGCTGCACGGTCAAGTCCAGGAAGGTGTTCTCGTTGCGGACGCTGATCAGGCTCTTGGGCCCCTTGCAGCCCATGCTGGTCCCCAGGCCGCCGTTGAGTTTGACCACGGCTAGCTTGTTGAGGCTAGCGCTCACGTCGTCGGGGAGCCCACGTGCGCGGATCTTCTCGTACGGCTGGATCTGAGGAGAGGCGGCGGCGGGTCAGCCGTGACGGACGGGGCGTCCAATCAGAAGAGCCGATAGAAGATTGAAAAAAATTTAAAACTTCCTGTCCGCAGGGAGGCGACCTTTGACCTTTTGGAAAGGGCCCGAAGTGCCTTGATGCACTGAAAGGACGCATTTATGGACGTGTGTTTTTGTTTGGACACACACACCTTGCGTGTTATTACTACCTACTACGACATAATTACTACGTTGTACATATTAGTGACGGCCATTCACGTTAAAGGTCCTGGAGATCTGGTGTTCCACAGCGTGCACGTGGTCCAGAAAGATCACCACGTCCTCGCGCCGGGCCGCCAGATTCTGAGCCGGTCATGCTATTCTTAGCGCTAACCTTCTCCCAGGACCACTACTCTATTTAGACTCCGTGTGTGTGTGTGTGTGTGTGTGTGAGAAATGTCAGCAGCCTCCGGTCTGAAGGCTCTCGGCCCTTCAGATCTAGTTTCAGTAGATTCATACTCGTCTTCCACACACACACACACACACAGACCCTCGAAAGCTTTTAACCTTCATGCTTTTGATTTCAAGCATCTGGTTTTACTCAAAATGTATTAAAAGTGTTTGAATTTACGGGAGTTTTTGAATATCCATCACTCATAACCTGTAATCCATAATCTGATTATAATCTGTTTTGGCTTTCAGAGAATAAAAAAAACTGATTCATAAAAGATGTCCATTAATTTCACTTTGAAAAGGCATTTAAAAAAAAAAAAAAAGTTACAATTCAATAATTAAATCACATTTAATAATTTAAAATACCATAATTATCAATTAAAAATATCATAATAATCAATTAAAAATACCATAATAATAGATTCATGATAGTAATTATATAATTAAAAAAAATTAGATATTTCATAGATTGAATTAAAATACAAATAAACATGTATAAGGGTTCTCCACCTCCCTCCGACCCCTGATTTTTTTTCTCACCGCGTCCTCGGGCGGCCGGTGTATTTTGGCCCAGTCCACCGAGGGACCTTTGACCTGCAGGAAGCGGTGGAAGAGCCTGGTGAAGCCCTCAAAGTCCTTGCTGGACACCTGCGGCAGACGACAAAATGAAGGGATGCAATTGTAATTCGATAAAACAGAATTAACTCACAATGTAAACGGGATGTAGGAACGAAATGGAACGGCTCTGCTAGGCGGCGTTATGAAATGACACTTTTATTTTGAAAATCAGCTGGTCTTGTTAGCTTAGCAACCGGACCAGGAGAGACACGGCGTTCTCTGGAGGGCCCTGAACGCATCGCCGCTAGCACCGCCAAAACACACCTGTTGGTGAAAACGTCATGAAAAGTTCGAGATGCCCGTGACGGCTAGCTGTGGCTAAGCTAACCAGGCTAGCCGTCAGGAGCTTTGCCGCGCAGACGACTGGAATACGTCTCCGGCCAATCACGGCGCAGGGTCGTGTGACGGCGGCCGCCATGTCGCTCGTGGAGAGAGGCGTTTACGTGACTCGAGGTCCGACCCCGGGGCCGTTCACCTCAGGTTCGACCGTCAGGACGAGGTCTCTGAGCGCCGGGGGCCCCGCAAGGGTCAAGGGTCATCCAGGAAATGATGGGACGGCACAAAAAACAAAAAAACCGACGTCCGATCAGAATCCAGGAAAGGAGCTCAGCTTAGTTTGTGTATTTTTCTTCGAGCGTCGACGCCAACGTCAGCTAGTAGCCAAGAAGCTAACCTAGCATCCTGTTCTCTCGCTGATCTCCATGACAACGAGCTGTTTACAACTAAACCTGTCAATCGAATCCTTCTTTTCAGGCGCCTGGAGACGCCGTCCGGAGTCCGGACTCACCTTGGCGTCCGCGGCGCTGGCCGTGGCGAGCAGCGCCTCCAGCTCGCGGTGCATTGACTCTTCATGCTGCTGCCGGAGCTTCTCCTGGAACTCGGTCATGGCGCCTCTGTGAAGGTCTACAAACACACACACACACACACACACACACACAGGTTCTGTATGGAAAGAGCTGAAGGGAAGGTAACGCGGGATGGAAACTTACCGGCGACTGTTAGAGACATTTTGAAGGCAGGACAGGAGAAAGAAGGAAGAAGCGTCGGGTTCAGTGGAGTCACAGGAAGTCCAGGAGGTGTTGGTTTAAGAGGAGAAAGACAAAGGTTGAGGAGAAGAGAAGAAGCTCAGAGGACAACCTCCTCATCATCCACGCAGAGGAAGAACGCCGGTCTGCGGCCACGACCTTCAGCAGGCGCTGGCCCCGCCCCTCAGGCCACGCACACACCAATCACACACACAGGGGGGCTGGCGTCTGTCTATGTGTGTGTGTGTGTCATTGTCTTAGAATAAACACCAACTAATGAAATTTTATCAAACGCCGATCGATTCATCACTGGATAAATGACGGAGCTAAAACTATCTTTAAACACCACGACGAATACAAAACACACATGACCTTGAATCAAGGTCACGCATCTAAATATAAATATCGAAGTGGAAAAGCAGGGACCTGAAGATGAAGCGGTTTGCTTTACTGATAAATACTTTGAAATTAACATTATTGATCAGAAATGGGTTACGACAGAATGAAGACGGGCTAACAAGCTTAGCATCCCTGGCTCGCTCAGCAACAACGGGCTTGTTATCGTGCAATAACGTATTTTGTTTCCCCCCTTCACTTAACAAAAAATGTATTTAAAGACGTACTTATATTTAAATACATTTTTTTGAATTTTATTAAACTAATGAATGGCTGTGAAGACTTTGTTTCCATTTGATTGCAGTCCAGAGCTGCCATCAATAGATGATAAATCGCAAAGTTAGTTATGGTCACTATATAAATTTGGTGTGAATGAGATATTAAAAAAAAAAAAAAAAAAAGTTAGAAAAAAGTCTTTAAAATTATAATAAAATGACAGATTCTGAACAGGTATCTCAAAATTAAAGTACCACGTGTGAAGTATTTTCCACACTTATAGATCATGTTTCAAATACTAAATATAAATGGAGGAAAATGTGTATTTCTTCCATGGTTTCTTGCCATTTTTAATTCTTCTGCTGCCTCTTTTGACCCGCATTAATATTAATGAAATTTTGAAAGTGCTGCGCCTCAGTCAGCAGCTTTGCTCCGGTTGTCTCGGTTAATTTTGGCCAGTTTAACGGTTTTAAGGTCAGATATTGAGCCGGCGTGTCTGGTGAAACTATAAAAACGGCGACGGTGCTTCCAACCCTTTCAGATCTTTCCTGAAAGCGAGGCCTAAAAGTGGACGGACCGCAGCTGTCGCCCTGCGGACACACTTGTTTTTCTTTCCAAATCCAACATATAATGATTATTAGTTAAAAGCAAGTGTTTGTTGACATCCACCAAAATACTGGAAAGTATATTTGAGCATTTGAAATGTCAATACGAAAACAACAGGAATGTTGTTCAACATGCAAATGTAATTCTTAAGGCAAAATGCAAATTAAAGTTGACAAAAATATGCTTTAAGGCGTAAAAAGGTGAAAAGGCAGTTTTTTTCTCCACCATTTTGGTGTTTATTTTATGGTTCTTGTCAGAAAAGAAAAAAAAATTACTTCAACACTCTACTATTAAGACGTTTATTATAGCGAAGACTCGAATAAGTTTTGATTTTAATTCCTTTTTAAAAAAAAACAACTTATTTTAAGCATTGAATTTATGACTGCTGTGACACACACTCACACACAGACACACACACACACGCTAGCTAAACTTTTGGTTGTCAAACTTAGCATCTGTCGGTTCTTCACCCACCTCTACACACCAATGTGAACCCGGTAGAGCCTTAGAAGTACGGCCGAGGAAGACACAGACAACCGAGTGCTCACCGGGACGAGCCGTATGGAAGAAAAAAATAAAAATAAACATAAAAAAGTGGAGGTGGGGCTGTTTTTAAAGTGGCCTCATCTTCCTGACGCTGCTAGCTCAACAAGCCGACCGCCGGCTAGCCAAACCTCAATGCGCAGGCGCACTGTGACGTTGAAACTCGGGGAGTGCTGTGATTGGTTGATATTGGATGCCAATCATTCCGTACGTCTTCCTCAAGCCCCGCCCCTACAAACCTGTTGTCACACGCCCTTCTCAGCCAGTTCCTTGTTTGATATTTTACTTTTTAAATATGTCGTAATTATTGTTTATTAATTTGGCGTTTCCTATTTGCAGCAGATTTACTCTAGAAGTATGATTTTAAGTGCAGTGCAGACATACATACTGAATTCTTAAAAATAGGGTAAGAAGTCAAAGAATTACAATGTAATTAATTGCCATTGAAGTATTTAGAAATTACGAATAAAAGGGTGAAAATATCTTGAAAAAGGGTCCGAGAATTTAGCAAGAGACCAAAAATTTCCAAACCCAGGCTGGTCATTTTTTTCTGCTGAAGCCCGAACACATAAATCTCGAAATCACGTATTTCTACTTTGACTCCATTTGCGAATTTTATCGTAAACTTTTCACGTT
This sequence comes from Fistularia commersonii, assembly GCF_037954325.1. Lineage (NCBI taxonomy): Eukaryota > Metazoa > Chordata > Actinopteri > Syngnathiformes > Fistulariidae > Fistularia > Fistularia commersonii. The sequence goes on along the minus strand of NC_141295.1, from coordinate 4,799,973 downwards.
TTGAAAAGCTTCGTATTTTATCTTCAGAACGAAATTTGGAATATTTTTACGCACAGACGGCCTTTTTAAGCAAGACGCGACTCACTGCTGCCATCTAGTGGCCAAAACTGGTAACTACAAAAACCTGCTGAAGGGAACCGGAAATGAACAACGGTTGTAGTTTTTCTAGAATTAGAATCATCTAATTGTAACTATTCCAACATTGCAGATTATATATATTTATAAACGCAGATTTTTACACTGATGTATTACATTTTTTTCAAGGCATGTTTAAAAAAAAAGTACTGACTGATTGATTTAGTATTTGCATGTTCAGTGTATTTAAGGAACCAAAACTCATGTGCTTGCAGTTGCTGTAAATGCGGGGAACAAAAAAACAGACTCGGGTAGCTTTGGGTCTGTCAGGTTCCGGGTTTTATTGGTGTAACATGTGGCGCTGGAGTTTCTGGACAGCTAGTGTGCGTTTACAATCTACCGACAGACGGGCAGACATTCGCCCTGACACGCAGAAGAGGCCAGGTTGTGTTTTTTTTCCTCCACAGGTTTTGCAGGAAACCTGAGGATGTGGCCATCGTAGACACACTCACACGCACAAACACACACCCGCATTCACACACACACACACACACACACACATATGCGGTGACGGTCACAAGAGTGGAGGGCTTCGTCTTCAGAGCCGCGAGTAGCAGCGGGTGGCGGTGGCGGCGAGGTCCGGGCTCTGCGGCCGCCGGTCGGATGGGGGCGACAGTCACTGGGACAGGAAGTCCACGGCGGTGTTGCGCTCCTCCACCAGCTCGGCCGCCGTGGCGTCCATCTTGGCGCGGGAGAAATCGTTGATGGGCAGCCCGCCGACCATCTTCCAGGTTTTGTCCTGCGGAGGTAAAGCCGACCAGATATTTAAACATCTCAGAGGACAACCGGTGAAACGAGAAATCGCCTGCTTCCTGTCTCTTCTTTCAGTGTAAACATCCATTTCCCCCCTGGATAGACTGGTTGGCCGTCGTCATGGCGACGCCAGGACGCGGGATCACCTTGATCTGGACGGGGAAGGAGTAGATCAGGTCCTCAGGGATGCCGTAGGAGTTCCCGCTGGCGTAGACGCCCATGGAGATGAACTCGCCCTGCGCGGCAGGAGGGAGACGTCAGCGAATAGGACGGCCATCTTTGCAATTCATTCACAAAATGACACTGTGTGTGTGTGTGTGTGTGTGTGCCGACCTCCTTGGTGCCGAACCAGATGTCCCTCATGTGGTCACAGATGGCCTTGGCGGCCGACATGGCGCTGGAAAGCTTCCTGGCCTTGATGACGGCGGCGCCGCGCTGCTGCACCGTCTGCGGGCGGGAAAGGAGAATTTTTAATTAAAACCAAAAGACAAATTTAAACTCCCGCCGGTAATTTTTTTTTTTTTTTCCTCCCGTTTCTCACCGAGATGAACTCGCCCCTCAGCCAGGCGTCGTCCTTCACGCAGTCGTACGCCGCCATCTCGGCGCCCTGCACGCTGACCTTGGCGTGGTGCACGTCGGGGTACTGGGTGGACGAGTGGTTCCCCCAGATGATCACGTTCTTCACTTTGTCGGAGGAGACGCCGCAGCGCAGCGCCACCTGCGGGCCAGAAAAGCAGTCAGCTGGGTGGACTCTGTTTGTGTGTGTGTGTGTGTGTGTGTGTGTGTGTGTGTGCGCGCGCACCTGGGAGCAGGCCCGGTTGTGGTCCAGTCGGGTCAGGCAGGAGAAGTTTTCTTTGGGGATGGATGGAGCCGACTTCAGGGCGATCAGGCAGTTGGTGTTGGCCGGGTTTCCCACCACCAGCACCTGCGGGAAGCAAACGCAGGAAGTGGAGGGCTTTACTTCCTGTTTCTGGGGCCGTGAGCGTCCGGAGGTGGAGCGAAGGGCTTCGGGTGAGGGTTCACCTTAACCGTCTTCTTGGCGAACTTATCCAGCGCGGCACCCTGAGTCTTGAAGATGGCCACGTTTGCCTTCAGCAGGTCCTTCCTCTCCATGCCCTCCTTGCGGGGCATGGAGCCCACCAGGATGGCGGCGTCGATGTCCTTGAAGCCCACCTCCACCTTGTCGGTGGGGATGACCTCTGCGAGGGGGGGATGGGAGACGTTCAGAGAGGTTTCCTCCTGCGGGAGAACTCCAAAGAGCCCTTTGAAGCGTCTTATCGCTCGGGTATTGATACCGATGCGGTGATTTACGGGTATTGATAAGACGCATCGGTCACCTTTGGACCTCCGAACACCTGGGCTTTGTCTCGTCTTCACTCCAGCCTGATCCTAATGTTTATTGATTATTTCTTTTGTGTCATTTCTAGAGGTCTCCCGCTTGATTTTCCAGAGAAAACAGAAAAAAATGAACCCTCCTGAGGCCGGGATGGAGGCCGGTTCTCAGGTCACGGTTATCAGACTGGACTTCAGACGCTTTCCTGCCGCCGGCACGCCACCGCTCCGATTGGCCGGCGATCGAGGCTCGGCGGCGGCCAATCAGACGCCGCGGTTGACGCCGACGCCTCCCCTCCTCCCGCAGCAACAGGAGGGGGTCGCCAAACGCGTCGTTCTGCGTGAAAATCTCCTCCAGATGTCCGAGAACGCTAAGTTCTACCCGTGTCAGAAGGTAGGAAGCCGTCCTGTTTCTTCCTGTTTAAGCCCCCCCAAAAAAACACGCCGACCAACGAGGCGCAAACACCCCCGCTGACTTTCGGGGAGGCGTTTGAACCGATTTTTCCTGCTAAAGATGGCGGCTCACCCCTCAGCAGCGGGAGGGCGCAGTCCTGCAGCTCCATGACGACGCCATCCAGCACCGGCAGCATGGGCGGGATGTCCAGCAGGATCAAGATGATCGGCTGCAGGAGGGAGAAGAACCAGCGGCGATCAGAGGGGGTTCCCGTTTCCAAACCGGTCCGGGTTGCCGGTAGGGTTTTACCTGGTCCTTCCCGAACACGTCCCCCTTGGCGATGCTGTACAGCAGGGAGTAGGCGATCTGGCCTGCAGCACCAGTCACCACCACACGGATAGGGTCGGCCTGTGTGCAAACACACACGGTTCATATCGATTACTGGAACATGCATTGGACCAGAAACATGACAAAAGGGCGGAAATGATGGTTTGAATGCCTCAGACTGCTCTCTGCGGGCAACCTCCATATCCAACCAAACTCCATTGAAAAAATCACGCGATCTACATCGACCCTGCAAATGCGGGTGCACCGGTCATGCGGGGGACTTTGCTTTGACTTTGTCACTTATTTACGACGACACTAATGATTCGGCTGGGATTAAACCCGTCGATCCGGACAGACGTTCGCAAAGAGTTACGCTGTCAAGGCCGCCCTTGGGTGTTTCATCGGGCAGGAACCGGATGTGAAGCCGCGGATGGATGGAATTAACCATGAATTAAGAATCGATACAGATCACGCTGCGGGTTTAAACGCACGCCGAATCGATCACAGGGCCCGGCGGATACCGACGTATCCGAACACTATATTGCAATCTGCGTGAACAACCCGAAACAACATAAAAACATTAAACCGCCCGAGTCTTAAATGGGAGTTCGGCGCGCCGCGGCACCTCTCGCTTTTGGGTCTCCCTGCGCGAATTAAACAAACTAGGTTGATGACGTCAGAGGACGCCACGCCGCGATAAAATGGACTCCGATGAATGAGAGCATCATAAACGTCGATATTTGTTTATTTTGAATCATTTTATTTGTTTTCAACGCGGATGCTACTGTAACCTCCGGTGCCGCCACCCGGGGCTGCCCTTGAACTGTCTAAAAACCTTCATTAAAATAGAAAAAGAGGCTAAATCAAGCTAGCATGAATTAACATAACAAATGATGCTGGCCGCCTCTTCCTCTCAATGTCACCCCCAAAATAAATCGCGGTAAAATCCTTCCCGCGACTTCGCCCCGGGGGCTTCCGCGTTGCTCCCCGGGTGTCGGGCGTCTTGTGACCCGGCTTACCATCTCAGCTAGCGGGTGAAGGACGCGGGTCTGCTGCTCTGCCTGCTCCGGGTCGGACTACGGCGGAGGGTCACCTCTATCCCCCTATTGTAAAGTCAGGCGGTGAGACGCTTGTGTCTATGTCACCGCTGGGAAATGTAGTTTTTTACCAACCCGTTTAACCGGGAAGCCTTGTCAAAAGAACTCATTTTCCCATCATGCACCACTTCCGTGGGCCCGCGCCCACCAGGTTGACTTTGCCCCCCCCGGTTGTTGTGATTTGGCGACATCTTGTGGCCGCAAAGCGCAACTGCAGAAAATGTTGAAATATTTAAACACTATTATGTAATTCAACTCGTTCACCTTTCAAACATTATCGTTACATTTTATTGCGTTTCATGCATTGATATTGAAATGATATGTTTTGTGTTTTCAACTGTTTTATATTTTAGGGACTTTTCTGCTACTCACAAGGAATAATTCTGTATTTTGAACTATTGTGTATGAATAATTCGATCTCCTAAACAGGAACCAAAGCTATTTTTAGTGATTTATATTTTAGTTGCAGATGCGATAACTTTGATATGTTAAAGCTTGCATTACAAATAGGTTTGTTTATGTTTTTTCTTATTGAAGCATGCATTCTTATTAATTCCGACGGAAGCTTTTGCCGAAGACGTCGTCGAATAGCTTAAAAAGTCCAATATAATCACCGGTGGCTAGTCTTGGCTGCAGCTGCTCAAAGGTCAAAGGTGAGCTCAAGTGATTTGGCCGCAGACGGTTATCCTGTCTGAGCTGCTCCTGTTTAGAGCACCGACATCAACCGAGGCTCCGGGATCAGAAGTCAAATGTGTCAAAATGTGGAGGTTTTAATGAAAAATAAAGCTATTCACCTTAAATTAGCAACAAGGCAAAAAGTGATTGGCTTAGATTTCTTCCGCTTTAACGCAATGGCTGTCCCTGTAAAGGCTCACTGATTTGCTTTTTTTTTTTTCAGTCCCCACATTTGATGGATGTCCTGCGAAGCAAATTGGAAAAATAAATATGTTTGTTACTGCAGCGGCGGTGATTCATCGAGGTCACCGACGCCCGGAACCGGAAGCGTGTGAGGAGCCAGGAACTGGCCGCGGTGCTGATAATCTGCGACAGCGTCAAGTTTAACGGTAAACACACAAGTCTACATCCGAATTTGTAGAATAGCCTTCTTCAAAATAAAAGCTCTTAGAGTGAACCTTTCAATTCCTTATTTGCTGACAGCAAACAAAACGCTTTTAAACTTTAAATCTGTTAAGATGAAATGCGGAATTTAATCCAGCTTTGACAAAATATGCATATATTTATCCATATCTTGATGGATGATGGTCTGGTTAAACAATATATAGGAAAATGAAGGTAAAGTGATTTAAAGTGAGCAGAAATGTACAGGACTGTCTAAGCAAATTAGAATATTACAATAAAGTTCTTTATCTTCTGTAATACAATTACAAAAACAAAGATGTCATACATTCTGGATTCCTTACAAATCAAGTGAAATATTGCAGGCCTTTTATTATTTTAATATTGCTGAATATGGGTTACATCTTAAGAAAACTCAAAAATCCTACCTCAAAATATTAGAATATCCTGAAAAAGTAATTTTTGTTTTTGCAAGGAATTAACTGTTAGCAGGGATAGTTTTGCAATAAGTTATTGGCCACAGGTGGTGTTAAAATTTGCAGCGAAAGGGTTTGATTTTAATTATAATTATAGTTATAGTGAAACAAACTGACATTTCGAAACGAATATGCAAATAAAAGAGAATGGAAAAACAAACTAAGCAAATTGATTTAGCAAAAAAAAATGTTTTTCCGGTCACCCCACTAACAGAATCGATCCGCGTGTATATTTTATTTTGAAGTCCCACACCGGAAGTAGTCACGCTAATTCTTTCCAGCTTTACGTAGCGTTGAGCACCTCCGCTAAAGCCCCCGAGTGAGAGGCGTCTTCGGCGAATTGATCCTGACGGGATCTGGAAAGGACGCCACCTGCTCGCCCTTTCAGCTAACCGCGACGTCCGACGCCATCTTTGCACCCCGAAACACCCCCTAAATGTTCCGCATTACGCCGCCCCATAAAGCGCTGCAAACGGGTTTCCCAATGGAAGTTAATGCTGGGTGGTGCGTTCAAGGACCCTCGGACATTCGGCTACTCACCTCCGAGGAGAAGGACCTGGCGACAAGATACATGGAGGTCAGCAGCGTCAGCATGGTCCCGGCGGCTGCACCGCTCCGAGCGGGAGAGACTGGCGGTGGGAGGGCGGGAAAAGAGAGAAAAACACACGGGGAGACGGACAGAGAAAGAGAGAGAGAGAAAAAGAGAGAGAAAGAGAGTGAGAATCCCGTAAACGACAGGACGTGAACCCACCACCCTGCACAGCGCTGCACTGCGAACACCTGAGCTTCACGAGCGTCGATTGACCGACACACACACACACACACACACACACACACACACACACACACACACACACACACACACACACACACACACACACACAGAGCGCACGCACTTAATGAGATTGCAAGACAGAAATAGCCGCCCGCTAAACCGATTCCTGCGCGATCACGGATGTATTTTAACGGATATGATGAGGGTGTGTGTGTGTGTGTGTGTGTGTGCGTGCATGTGTGTGTGTGGTGATCGTCGCGTCACTGTTGGTTCACGCAAGGACACGGTGCGCAATTTCCCACCGCTGCAGACCAGTGAGGTGTAAAAAGCAAAAAAAATAAGATTTGGTGTATTACCTAATTACATTTATTTCAATAAAAAAAAGATAGAAAAAAGTTTTTATTTTAATTATAATATACATATATATTATATTTTTATTAGGATTTTATTTCAATATTTACGAGACATTAAGTTCTATGTAATCAATATAATCATATAGTTGCAATCAATGAAATGTAATCATATAGTTGTTCTATTTTTCTTTCAAAAATAGAGGGAAGAAATAAAAAAAATCATAATATTTAAAAAAATATATTATTACATTTTTTAAACAATGGAATATTATCTCAGTGATTTTCTTTCATTTTTTTATAATACAAAAACAAGATTTGTTATAATTTTTTTTTTCATTTTTTTTTAAAACAATGGGAATATATTCTTACCGTATTTTTTATGATACAAAAAAGTAAGATTTTTTGTAATATTTATCAAAAATCTTTTTTTCCTTTTTTTAAACTATGGAATATAATCTTTTTTTTATTTTTGTATCTTTTATAATCCAAAAAAAAACAAACAAGATTTTCATAGTATTTATAAAAAGATCTTATTTTTTCCATTTTTAAAACAATAGAAATATATTCTTACTGTTTTTTTATGATACAAAAAAAGTAAGATTTTTCATAATATTTATCAATTTTTTTCATTTTTTTTAAACAATGAAAATATTATCTTATTGTTTTTCTTTCGATTATTATAATACAAAAAAAATGAGATTTTTCAGAATACATATAAAAATCTAATTTTTTTCCACTTTTTAAAACAATGGAAATGTATCCCTACTGTTTTTTCATTTTTTTAATAATACACAAAATAAGATTTTTCATAATATTCATCTTTTTTTTTCCCTTTTTTTAAACTATGGAAATATAATCTTAGTGTTTCTATTAAAAAACAAGATTTTTCATAATATTTATAAAAAAATTGCATTGCTTTTTTTCATTATTTTAAACAATATAAATATACTCTTATTGTTTTTCTTTCAATTTTTTTTTTATAATACAAAAACAATAAGATTTTTCATTATATTCATAAAAAATCTTACTTTTTAATTTTTTTGGGGGGGGAATATGTAACTGGGAAAAAAGGAAACACTTTTATAAACATTTAAAACATATATTTTTTGCACCTCACTGGCAGGGGAATCCAGAGGAATCAGAAGAAAAGTCCATTTTGAACCGAATCTCGGTGAATCTCGACGTCCGAAGGTTTCCGGCCTCTCGAACGACCGGTCTGACGTCTGGCGACGTCGCCATGACGACGACGTCGCCACCGCGGCGCCAATCCGTGACGCCGTGTTTGTCGTCACACGTCATGTTTCATCGCGGGGCAAATAGCGGTGGGACGAAGGTCACCCTCAAGGTCGGAGAAGCTTCCGGTCCAAGCGTTTCCTGGCTTGTCCTCGCACGAGGACGGGACGCCGCCGCCGCCACCGTCGCCGTCGGCCACTCGGGAGGCGGCGTCCAGCAGAGGGCGCCGTCTGCACGGGCGTTCAGCTCCAGGACGTCCAGATCTTCTCCCAGGACGTCTGGCTTGGGTTCATGAAGGCCCGGCGGGGACTGAGCGCGCTCAGACTCGGCCTGTAATCCGGGATTATTAATCCCAGGTGGAAACATGGAGGTGACAGGAAGTGATGTCATCGGCGGCCAACCAATCAGAAACTGTCTTTTACTCCAGTGGCTTTTAAGTCCAGATTCTCTTTTGATTTATTTCTGTTCCCGTCGAGTTATTCATAGGTGATCAGGTGTGTGTGTGTGTGTGTGTGTGTGTGTGTGTGTGTGTGTGTGTGTGTGTTTGAGTGTGTTTGTGTGTGGTCCGGTCAAACTCTGTGTGATTGGGTGAAAGTGTGTGATCAGATAATGGTGTGTGTGAAGGGAACAAGGTGTGTGTGTGGTTGGGTCAAGATGTGTGTGTGTGTGTGTGTGTGTGTGTGTGTGTGTGTGTGGTCAGGTCATAGTGTGTGTGAAGAAGGCAAGTGTGTGTGCGTGTGTGTGTGGTCGGATAAAGATGGGTGTGAAGAGGACAAGGTGGGTTTGAAGTGGACAAGGTGTGTGTGTGTGTGTGTGTGTGTGTGTATGTGTGTGTGTGTGTGTGTGTGTGTGTGTGTGTGTGCGTGTGTGTATGTGACATGGACTAGGTGTGTGTGTGAGGTGGACCAGGCGTGTGTGATCGGGTCCAGGTGTGTGTGTGATCAGGTCAAAATGTATGTGAAGAGGACAAGGTGTGTGTGTGTGTGTGGTCGGATAAAGGTGTGTTTGAAGTGGACAACGAGTGTGTGAAGAGGACAAGGTGTGTATGATGGGATAATGTGTGTGTGAAGAGGACAAGGTGTGTGTGAAGTGGAAATGTGTGTGTGAAGAGTACACGGTGTTTGTGTGTGTGATCAGATCAAGTGTGTGTGAGGTGGACAAGGTGTGTGTGATTGGATAAAGATGTGTGTGTGATCGGGTCAAGCAGTGTGTGAAGGGAACAAGGTGTGTGTGATCAGATGAAAGTGTGTATGATCGGGTCAAGGTGTGTGTGTGTGTGTGTGTGTGTGTGTGTGTGTGTGATCGAGTGTGAGCATGTCAAAGTAACTAAGTCATTAATTAATTGATTATGTTTTTAAGTTTAAACGGAGGATAGAATTCCAATAACAACAGCATGCCTGGACACCACAGGTGTATGTGTGTGTGCGTGTGTGTGTGTGTGTGTGCGTGTGTGTGAATATCATTGACCTGCCGTGTTAACGAGCGTCCCCTCGTCCCTCTTTGACAGCTGATGTGTGAACAAAGCGCCGGCTTTGCTCCACGCCGCTTCTCCCGTTACTCGCCATTGTGCCCCCCCACCCGTGCTGTCAGTCACCAACACACACACACACACACACACACACACACACACACACACATACACACACACTCACACCTGGACGGTTGGAGTTACTGCATCATCCTGAAACGCAGCAACCAAGCCGCTCCGCCTGCAGGCCAACATTAATGATTATTTAATAAAAATAATTGCTAGAGGTTTATTTCCTCTTTTGCAAATTAATGAATTTATTTATATGTTTTTTTAATAATTTATTGGAATTTATTATTAATTTTTTTTTTTACGGTCACTTTTCTTTTCATGGCGTCCTGTTGCTCTGTAGCCGAGCTAGCCTAATGCTAACTGCTACGACGAGCACCCGGATTATTAGCTATGCTAACACTTGTAGCATTTAATTTGAACCAGGAGAGAATGCCGTGCACCAAAAAAAAAAAAAAATCGTTTTAACCTTTTGTCTGGTCTGTTCGGTCGTCACCTTCGGAGCCACAGCGTCCCGTGCGAAGAAGCTAAATCCCATTACGGAAAGTCTTGCTAGCAGACAAACAAAGTCTGGCTTGTTTTGATTTCGACGTTTGTCGCCCGCCGACGGACGCCGTCCGCCAGAATGCCAGGAATGCCGCTCTCCGATTGGCCGGCTCGGGTCGGTCGCCTGATTGTTTTGTCTCGCGGACCGAGCCATGCGGGGATTAACGCCGATACGTCGCGTACCGGACCGACAGGAAGTTAGGCGTCGGCGCCCGGTGACCCCCGGTTAAACCCCGCCGGTTATCTCCCCTCCCCCGCAGGTCGCTCGCGCCTCTTCGCCCGCATGAACCCGACACCCGTCCGCCATCTTGGCGCCCCCCAGCCGGCTGCCGGCGGTTGGCCCCTGCTCCTGGATGGCCGCGCGGGACGATGCGTATCGGCGAGGGCGACATTCCAGCGGGGATTTGCAGGGCGGATCGGAGGAGCTCATCTAAACAAGGGATTAGAGCTTCTGGCCTGTTCAGATGCTCCGATAGCAACCGCCGCCGGCGGCGTCCCGCCCCCCTCCCCCCATGGGAACGGGCCGCGGGGGCCGCCGGCCGTTGGCTGGAACGCACGCCGCTCGCCCGATTCCGCCGTCACCAACGGGAAAACGGTTCCCGCGGGTCGGGGGGGACCCCCGCCGCTCGCCTCGCTTACCCTGTCAGGGCGCCAGCGCTTGGCAACCCTTCGGGATAATTAAGACCGGTCACGCCTCCCCCCCCCCTCGCCGCCGCCGCCGCCACCCGTTCACCGCACCCTCTTATCCCCGGTCCCCACGCTCCCTGGCAACAGTATCCGCTTTGCCGCCGCTCCCGCTGCCAATCACACTTAGCCTGCCATCTGCCTGGGAAGGCGCTGATAGAAAAGGGCCTAAAGTGCTGGAGGCGGGCCAGCGGCGGCGTTGGGCGGCGGCCAAGACGGGCGCCGTCGTCTCGGATGCCGTGGCGGCGGCGCGGCACATCTGGAAGTATCTTCCGTCCCCGCTAGCATCGCGCAAGCCCCGCCCCCTTGACCTCGCCACTCCCTCCCTCATGTCCCGTAATCTAATCCCAGATTGGCGGCGGCGGCAGCGGTGGCGGCGGCGCTCCCTCACACCCTTGCGGGGCGTCAAACAGCGAGAGGGAGGTGTAACTAAAACCCCCGGAATTAGAGCAGCACAGATTGGGGTCACATGTCACGGGAGCGAGAAACATGGCCGCCGGCGAGGAGGAGGAGGCGACTGACCAGCCTTCCCTTCCTCACATGTGTGTGTGTGTGTGTGTGTCACACTCCCGTCATCTGAAATCACCTGAAAAAAAAAATCGTAATAAATTCCAAAAAATGATTAAAAAAACATATAAATAAATTCATTAATTTGCAAAAGAGGAAATAAACCTCTTGAGTAATTATTTTTATTAAATAATCATTAATGATGGCCTTCAGGCGGAGCGGCTTGGTTGTGTGTGTGTCCAGGTGTGTGTGTGTGTGTGTGTCACACTCCCGTCACCTGAATCTGCATGGGTGTGACTGAACAACTGGAGGCGGGGCTTAACCTGTGCAGCTCACCTGTCAATCACAGCGTCACCTGTCAATCACAGCGTCGCCTGTCAATCACAGCGTCACCTGTCAATCACAGCGTCACCTGTCAATCACAGGCCCTTCAGTTGGACTCTGGAGGAAGATGGAGACCGACTTGTTCTTCTTCTGTGGGAAAATCTCTATCCAGGTGACGCGGCGTCCCGGGAGGGCGTCGGCGGAATAATCCCCCGCGATTGAATCGGGGAGGAGAGGTTACAAGAAAGAAATTAACCCTGTTTAATGGAGGCCAGATGGATGGATGGATGAAAAGGAGGAGAAGAAAGGGAGGAGGAGGAGGAGGTCGTATGATCTCACTGCTCGTCCTAATGAATACATGAAGGGGTCTCGGCGAGATCCTCCGTGTCCCGCCGCATTCGGGGGGCATTATGGCGGCGGCGGCGGCGTCTTTGTTCCGCCGCCGCCGCCGTCGCCGTGAAAGCAATCTGTCCCGCCGCTGCATCCAGTGATAAGGAGACCCCCGGCCTCCCCGCCGGGGATAAACCCCCCCCCCGGTTAATCCCCCCCTCCCGGGGGGAAGAAGAAAAGCCTGCGATTGTGCGCTGACCAGCGAGGCGGCGTCTGGTTGCAGGGGTCGCGGAGGCGGGGCTTCCATTGGACGCCGTTTATCGGCGGCGCCCATCATTGTCCCGGCTCTTTTTCCTTTCTTTTATTAATCCCGCGCCGCGCTTTTCAGCTTTATCGGCGCGGGAACAAACGGCGTCCGAGGCCTACGGGGCGGCGGCGGCGAGCCGGGACAGCAGGTACGGCGTCCGACCTCGGACCGGCGCCACAAAGGCCCAATTATTGCACAAGCGCCCTCCTTCCTCGCCATGCAAATGAAGCCGGGAGGCCGGCGATAGCGGACGGCCTCTAAGCTATGCAAAAATATTCCAAGCCGCGGAAAGAAAAGAAAAATAATAAGATACGAAAAGTAGGCGCGTGGAGGAGGGGAGGAAAATTATTATATTTTCTGGCTGTATATTTAGGCCGTCTGGATTTGTTACCGTCTATCGCCCCCTCCGCTCCACCCGCGGCATCATCTCCGTCTAATTAAAGTGTTTGTTGTCAACCTCAGATCCCGAGTGTGAAATCAAGTTAGCAGTTTATGTAAGCGCGGCGGTGGAAATCAAACGCGGCGTTCGTCAGCGGGGCCGGGGACTTCAATCGCGGCGAGCGGGGATATATGTTCCCATTGTTGACTCTGCTATCTGCGCGCTAAGCCAATTTTCTACTTAAGTCTCGCGGCTTTTAAAAAATGTTATTTGGATCCCTATGTGGTCTTAATTCTCCGCGCCGGCTGATAAGCGACGCCGCGGCGGGCCGGGGGAAAATATCGGCCCAATTATGGAGGACTTTAAATTCCAAAATCATTCTTGGGAGAATGGAAAAATCATTTTAATGAAAAAGTAAAGCGTTTCCGAGGTCCGACGGTCCGTCCGGTGGCCCCCTCCCCTCCGGAGGGCCCCGTCCGGCTGAGCTTAATACTTCGGCAAGAAGAGCCGGGGAGGGGGAAGGGTAGCGTGTGAATCCAAAGAAACGCCGCGCGTTGTCGCGCGCTAACGCTAATGCACTCGGCGCGATGGTCGGAACGCGCGGGAATTTTGAGAAAAAGAGCGGCGAGCCACCGCAGCTAGGAGGGACGGCCAGAGCAACATAGCGAAGAAACCCTAGCCTGGGTTTAAACGCCACCGCGCAGGGAGGAGCTACGCTAGGGGGGACAGTCCCACCGCTTTAGGGGGGACGGCTAGCTAAGAGCGAAAAGCAAAAAAGGATCGGAAAGGCCGGATAGTTGGCATTTCCACGATAACGACCGATGGAGGGACAACGTGGGAATGAAAGTGTCCAGGAAATCAGCTTGTGTACCTTTTGCGTACCAAGGGTAGCCTACTAGGGTAGCCTACAGTAGGGTAGTAGGGTAGCCTACTTGTAGGTAGCCTACAAGGGTAGCCTACTAGGGTAGCCTACAGTAGGGTAGTAGGGTAGCCTACTTGTAGGTAGCCTACAAGGGTAGCCTACTAGGGTAGCCTACAGTAGGGTAGTAGGGTAGCCTACAGTAGGGTAGTAGGGTAGCCTACTTGTAGGTAGCCTACAAGGGTAGCCCGCCTCTGGGTCTGTCCTAAGGTAGCCTAAGTGGCGAGCTAAGTGGCGAGCCATTGCAAGTACGGAGCGACGGCCAGTCAACTGAAGTCTTGATTTTCATCGTAAAAGCCAGGAAGTCGGAAAAGGATCGGAAACGTGCAGGAAGTCCCTTTCGGCGGCTACAAAAGGGCCGACAGAGTCAGTACGTAGCCTGCGTCCGTGACAGAAACGAAGCTAAGCTAGCCGAGCCACCTTAGCGAGAACAAGTCATCCGGGATTTTAGCGAAGCCCCCGGACGGGTTTTGGTGACGGGAATCGGACGAACCGAGTCCCCGAGTTCCATGGATATCGATTTATTTTTCCTCCAGGCCTGAGGGGATTAACGGTGGCTTAATCCTGGCCTGATCTCCGTCTGATGACCCCGGCCGCCGCCGCCGCACATAATTTCCACACGGGCAAAAAAAAAACCCTCCGCTGTGTTCCCGCCGCGGCGTCGGCGGCGGTTGCTAGGAGATTTGTGTCCAAGCTCCAAAAGCCTCCATTGATGTGAGTCAGTAGCGGCGTTGTCTGGCTGGGCGGGGGCCCGGCCAGGTGCGACGTCCCGCGAGGAACCAATAAGCCGGCGACGACCTCGGCGAGTCCAGAGGGCGAAGCTCCCCTCCTTCTCCTGACCTCCGGAACCCCCTCCAGGACGGCAGCTGCCGCCCAGGTATGGGGGTGCCGACCCGAAAACGGGTTCCGCGAGGACGGCGACCCGGCCGAGATCCCGCCCGCCTCCTCTTCCTCGCCGCCGTCCCCTCCACCCCCTCGCCGCCTCCAGGGGGAAGCGGGATCTGGTCCAGGGGGATAACGGAGAATCCAATTCCTTATCCAGACCGGCAACACACTTAATTCCTTTTTTGGCAGGAAGCGGCCGGTCGGCTGTCGCTGCTCCGCCGCCTGCAGCTTCGCCCCCCGAGCCCAAAACATGAAAGTGTCTGGAGGGGAAGGAGGAGAGGCGAGGAAAGAAGGGAGGAAGGGAAGGAGGGAGGGAGGATTATATTTCAAAAAGAGACAAAAAGTGGGAAACCGAGGAGTTTTTTTTTTTTTTTTTGGCGGAAGACGGAACGACCGAACTTTGTCTCGGCGGATTAATTTCCGAAAAACTCCAGCCCCCCCCCGCCTCCCCGAGCCTGTCGGCATGACGACAACAACCCCCCCCTCCGACTGCCCCTTAATGCTCAGCTCATAGCCTGGAGGCTAGATTTGACTTATCAGGGCTTGAGTAATACTTATAGATTAATTAATTAATCATTATTAATATCGACGTTAAATCCTTTTTTATACATGACTGGACACCAGGTGGGAAACACCTACAGCATCCTGAGTGTGTGTGTGGACACACACACACACACACACACACACTCAGGATGCTGACTTATCAGGGCATGAGTAATACTTATAGATTAAATTAATTAATCAAGATTAATATTGATTAATTGGAAATAATCGATGTTAAATACTTTTCATACATAACTGGACACCAGGTGGGAAACACCTACACCATCCTCGGTGTGTGTGGACAAACACACACACACACACTCAGGACGCTGACTTATCAGGGCATGAGTAATACTTATAGATTAAATTAATTAATCAAGATTAATATTGATTAATTGGAAATATCGACGTTGAATCCTTTTTATAAATAACCGGACACCAGGTGGGAAACACCCACACCGTCCTTGGTGTGTGTGGACAAACACACACCCACACACACACACACACACACACACACACACACACACACATACACACGGCTGTGAAGGTGTGTGTGCGATTAAAAAGCCAGGCATCACCACAAGGGGGTCACCTGGCTCCAGATGGAACTCTCCTTTTACTTTCTTCTGCTGACTCACTCGGCCAGGATGAGCGGGGAATGACAGTGTGTGTGTGTGTGTGTGTGTGTGTGTGTGTGTGTGTGTGTGTGTGTGTGTGTGTGTGTGTGTGCCTCAATCTTGAATTAAAAAAAAGGAAGCTTTCAAAGGAAGGAAACACCTTCACCTCTATTGCAACTCCCATGACTCACACATCAATACACACACACACACACACACACACACACACACACACACACACACACACACACACACACACACACACACAGGGGCGGGGGGCAACAGTTCCAGTCCATTCGTGCAGATTGAAAAGGAGGAGCCGAGGCCGCCGAGCATGAAAGAGGATAGACGGGGGGAAGAAGAAGAAGAAGAAGAAGAAGAAGAAGAAGAAGAAGAAGAAGAAGAAGGAGGAGGTGGAGAAGGTGGAGAAGGTGGAGAAGAAAGGGATGGGGGAGGAGGAGGACGAGAAGGTCCGTCTTCAAACGCCTCCCCGTCACTTAAGAGAGGTTTGGGGAAGGAGGGGTCAAATTATTAACACTCCTGCAGACACTTTAGCCGTGACAAAGGGAGGAGGGGGGTGACGTTTCACCCAGTCACTCACTCTCTACTTTAATTAGTCACTAAATTAACTCCTCCGGCGTGCACACACACACACACACACACACACACACACACACACACACTGAGACCGTTTGCTTTGATATGGTTCGTCGGTTTGGATCAGAGGTGTTGATGTTTACAAATTTTACAGTTATTTAATGGCCTGGATATTAGGTTTTATTATGAATATTACGGTGATTTACGGTAATATTTTCTTCGCTAATCTAAGGTAATTTATTATAAATATTATGGTCATTTATTGCCGTTATCGCTGAGTATTTTCATGGCTAACTTAAAGTAATCTATTATAAATATTATGGTGATATTTGCCTGTTACAGTTGAGTATTTTCTTGGCTTATTAAGACAAATATTATGTTCATTTATGTTCGTTATCGCTCCGTTTTTTTCTCATTTAAGGTGGTTTGTAACAAATATTATGATAATTTATCAACTCGTATCTTGAATTTTTAAGGTTATTCATCATTAATATTAGTCATTATGCCTGTTTTCTTTGAGTATTTTTAAAATACTTTGAGTATTTTTTCTGGAGATATTTTAAGATGATCTACATTTTACAGTAATCTATTCATAATTTCTCAGTGTAACATCTCAGATTGTTATTTTTTTTTAATGAATATTATGGTAATTTATGGCAGTTATCGTTGAGTATCTTCTTTGATATAAAGTTATTTCAGAACTGTAGAATTTATTCCTTGGAGTAAATTCCTTGGAGTAAGTATTTTCTTGGAGATTTCATGGTCAATTATGTCAAATATTATGGTGATTTATTCCTAATTTTCCAAATCATTGTATGTACATTTAAAGGTTATTTATTACAACAATTAGGGTAATATAAAACCTAATTTCTTGGATATTTTTAAGGTAGTTTATTTCCAACACTCCTAATTTCTCAAAGGTAATCCATCAAAAATATGACAAAATTTCTTTTTAATTTCTCTGGGAAACATTGCAAAAATGAGAAATTAGAAACAATCCAAAAATGATTCCTCATTTCTTGGATCTTATAAGGTCATATCCTATTTATCTATTCCTCATTTGAAAAAAAAAAAACCAGGATTTAAATGTAATTCATTAGAAATATTAATTTATATAATCCCTAATTTCCTGGCTATTTAAAATCTTTCCCGATGAGGCGATTGATCGATCCTCGGACCCCGTCCCCCCAGGGTTCTAGATCTCATCTAGATGGTCTGGAGGATCTCCATGCTTTGTTTGTATAATTACCTCCTAATCGCTTTTCCTCCGGGGGCCGTGATAAGCCCCCCCTCCATTGTGGGCCCTTCAACAAAGCCCTTAAATAAATAAGATTAAATTTGTGAACAAGACGGACGATATCAGGATATCAGATCCCAAAGTCTCCTCCTTCATCCCTCCATCATCCCTCTGAGGGCTTTTCTTTGTGTCCTCCATGTTCTCCTGGGGTTGGACGCCTCCGTGTGATTGACAGCCGAGCCGTCCGGGTTAGGCTCCGCCCCCATGCCTCGGCGAGCGCTGTGATTGGCTGAGCGGCCCCGGCTGCGCAGCTGTGACCCTCGACCCCTGCCGGAGGCCGTCCGGGACCGTAGGTGAGCTCAGGTTTGTTCCCCCCCCGCCGGCCGCCATGTTTGTTTACGCTCCGCTGGATTTAATCCCCGGCTTGTCAGTCATGGCGGCGGCGGCGGCGGCGGCTAGCGTGTTCTGACTCGCCGCCATGGAAGCAGAAGTAAAGTCAAAGGCACCAAAACACGGAATCACAAGTCCCCGTGGGATTATTTAATCTGATCCGTCCTGGACGCCGTCGCTGGCCAGGAAGTGGATCCGACGCCAACCGCCATTGAGGTCACAACCGGCCAAGGATTTGTCTAGTGACATGGAACGGTTGGGGAAGTGGGTGTGGCTAGTTGGAGACAGTGGGCTAGTGGCTAGTTAAAGACAGTCAGCATGGGTAGTTGGAGACAGTCAGCATGGCTAGTTGGAGACCGTGGGCGTGGCTAGTTGGAGACAGTCAGCATGGCTAGTTAAAGACAGTCAGCAAGGCTAGTTGGAGACAGTGGGCTAGTGGCTAGTTGGAGACAGTCAGCATGGCTAGTTAAAGACAGTCAGCATGGCTAGTTAAAGACAGTGGGCTAGTGGCTAGTTGGAGACCGTGGGTGTCGCTAGTTGGAGACAGTGGGCTAGTGGCTAGTTGGAGACCGTGGGTGTCACTAGTTGGAGACAGTGGGCTAGTGGCTAGTTAAAGACAGTCCGCATGGGTAGTTGGAGACAGTCAGCATGGGTAGTTGGAGACCGTGGGCGTGGCTAGTTGGAGACCGTGGGCGTGGCTAGTTGGAGACAGTGGGCTGGTGGCTAGTTGGAGACAGTCAGCATGGCTAGTTAAAGACAGTCAGCAAGGCTAGTTGGAGACAGTGGGCTAGTGGCTAGTTGGAGACTGTGGGTGTGGCTAGTTTGAGACAGTGGACTAGTGGCTAGTTGGAGACCGTGGGTGTCACTAGTTGGAGACAGTGGGCTAGTGGCTAGTTTGAGACAGTGGGCTAGTGGCTAGTTGGAAACAATGGGCTAGTGGCTAGTTTGAGACAGTGGGCTAGTGGCTAGTTGGAAACAATGGGCTAGTGGCTAGTTTGAGACAGTGAGCTAGTGGCTAGTTGGAGACCGTGTGTGTGGCTAGTTGGAGACAGTGGGCTAGTGGCTAGTTGGAAACAGTAAGCGTGGCCAGATGGAGACCGTGGGGGTGGCTAACTGGAGACAGTGGGCGGGCTAGTTGAAAACACTGAGCGTGGCCAGATGGAGACCGTGGGAGTGGCTAGTTTGAAACAGTGGGCGTTGCCAGTCGGAGACAGTGGGCGTGGCCAGTTGAAGGCCATGGGTGTGGCTGGAATCTAGCTGGAATCAGTGGGCTAGTGGCTAATTGGAGACAGTCGGCGTGGCTAGTTGGTACAAAAGGTTAGCATGTGAGGGACGATGCTGTCAATCAAACATGTTTGACCCTTTTGGGAAGCGTGTGCTTAGAACCAACAGCCAACGAAAAAAGAGGAGGCGGGACACAGGAAGTAGCATCAGTGGACGACAGGAAGTAGTGGGAATAACAAAAAAAGGCGCTAACGGGCTAACAGACTGATGCTTGTCGGCCATGTTTGTTTACCCTCCGAACTAAGCCACGTGATTTTGGTTTTCTGGTTACCGAAACAGCGATCGTCTTTCCCGCGAATGCGTTTATTCATTCGCAACAATTTGAAGACGCGTGATCGGAGGGGGAAAACATGGCCGCCACCGGAGTCGGCGTGTCGCATTCCTCGCCGCCTCTCCAGGACTCGACTTAATGGGCCTTTCCTGGAAGGCGGCGGCTCCGGGAGCACGCTCTCTTCCTCCCCTCCCTCCTCCTCATCCCTCCTTCACCCTCCTCCTCCTCCTCTGCCGCCTTCTTGAAGTGTTAATCCTTGGGAAACTTCCACCCGGAGCGGCCCGTTTGAAGCGAGCCACTGACTATCCGGCTAAGCGCGGCCCCCAGTCATCTGAATCATTAGATTAGGCTTAGGCTCGGCCCCGACAAAGAGATTCCCCGTCGCCGTTTGTTTCGAGGAGAGGGCCCCGCTCCAGCCAGCGCCGGCCTCAGAAGTGAGAGGGCACTTGGGGAGACGAATACATCAAACGCAGGGAAAAAAGTAAAAAAAAAAAAAAAAAAACGAAAAACAAGACGCACTCCAGGTCCGATTTTACTTATAAAGGAGCCGGAGAGCAGCGGCTTCTGCTGTTTACATGCTAATAAACAGGCTAATTAGCATCCCGGTGCTGCTTCCCAATACCTGGGATTGGGCCGTGAAAACATGGACGTCATGGAAATAACTTTAAAAAAATAAAAATAAATCAAACATCGCCAGTGGGGGCGAACATATCGTGCTTCCAGGAGGAAACGCTAGCCTAAATCTGTGTGTTTGCATGTTGTGTATACACAGACAACGGGTGAACCGTCTGCGTGAAAGGTGATGACTGGTTTGTTAACCGTCTTCAGCTGTTGCCATGGTTACCATCGCTGAACACACCTGGTTTTCAGAAGATTTCCCTGATCAGGGGTTGATAAACTTTCTGCGGGTACTTGAACGCATCGCGAAAGCGTCGCTTTCTGCCAGGCCTAGTTTAGGGGGTAAACAAATATGGCCGACAAGCGGCAGGCTATTGCTAGCGGCGCTAGCTGCTCTGTCCTTCATTAGTGTGGTCTAGTTTAGGAGTTTCCATGACGTCGTCGTTTGATTCACAGCGATGCGCCTCACACACTTAAGATGAGATAAGATAATACTTTATTGATCCCCTAAGGGGAAATTCATTGTCAAATTGACAACGCCGGATATTCTTACGGCGACCGACAAACGTTAGCGACAGGATGTTTCTGCTGCTCAAGGGTTAGCGATCATGCTAATGTAAACAAAAACCTGTGATCCAGTAATTACATGCCACAACTAAACGAAGCTTCAGATTGTGGTGTGTGTGTGTGTGTGTGTGTGTGTGTGTGTGTGTGTGTGTGTGTGTGTGTGTGTGTGTGACAACACACACAGACAAAACAGATGCTAAATTGCCACCGTCCTCACTTAACTTTCCAAATAACACATACTATTGCCACTCGGAGTGCACCAGCTCCCAACACCTGAAATTATAATCTGGATTAGACTCAACACACAAGGGGCTCTGCAGTGATGGAAATCTGTATCAATAATCAAAAAACGTTTAACTTGCGGATCGGCTTCACACACGTTTGAATCATTCAAGATTACTCGTCTAATCTCCATTATCGGGGTTAAACGCATTAAAACGTCTGGTCTAATCTGGTCAAATAAACCCGGGTTATTTCATCTCACCGTCTCAAGTGGGATTACCGTCCGTTGCGTTTGCACTTTCCCCCGTAATCTCAACCCCTCCGGGGCCGAAATTTGAATGAGGGGATTAAAATCCTAATTTGATCTGATACTGACCGTTGATACTCGCAGGTGGAGGCCAACATCGGTGCGAGAACTCGCCATCTTCACCCAGACGTAATGGATTAGGGTGGGATTAGCCCGGATTAGACCCATCACCGTGCTCCATTTTGCCTCCCTTTATTTTGAATTCCGCGAGAACCCGACCCCTGCGTCTCCGAAGTGTCGGAAAAAAAGTTTTGAGCAAAGTTTTTTCTCGAAAAAAAAAAAAAACAAGAGCCTCCGCCGCACTTTGAATCCCTGCGCCGCCGCCAGAACTCCCAAGACACACGCCATTGTCTCGCCCTGATAGGAATATTCATGGAGGCGCCCCGTGTGTGTGTGTGTGCGCGCGTGAGTGTGTGTGTGTGTGTTCTTAAACAGCCGAGGAGCCATTTTGTGCGGGAGCCCCGGACATGTCGGGTGCTGTTGACAGTCTGTGCTCGGGATTAGCGTGCCGGCAGCAAGGCAATCCCTAATCCCTGACTGTATCGTAATCTATTTACCCGCCGCGCAAAAAGGATTTCCATATGAAAGTGTGCGCACCGCCACGCCGCCGCCGCCGCCGCCGCCGCCGCCGCCACCGCCGCCCCTCCGCCTGCTTTCCTCCAGTCGCAGCTCGCCGTTTGGCGCCCGCTTTTCCCGCCTTGTTTGTTTTGTCTTTTAGCTTTCCGGCGCCGCCACCGCAGGTCAACCAGCATGGCGGCGAGCGGTACCCGGGCCCGGAGCGTTACCACGGTTACCCCCAAAAAAAGAAAAACCTCCTCTCACCTCACTTTGAAAAACTTCCTCCGATCACTTCCTGTCCACATCTGAGTTCCCTCAGGATCTCAAAGTCAAAATGGATTCACTTCCTCCGTGTGTGTGTGTGTGTGTGTGTGTGTGTGTGTGTGTGTGTGGGGTTGGACGTCGGCCGAGCCCAGCTGGACACGGTGGGGACAAACACGCCGCCCAGGGCGCCGTGTTTACGGGAAGCTGTTTGTCCAGCTGCCGGAGGGAGGCTGCGAGGAAGCGGTGAGATGGCGCCGCGGCTCTTAATTAAAATCGTGATTCGTCCCTTTTTCCCGCGGATCAAAATGGTTGTTCTTCGCCGTCAAACAAACAGCGGCGGCGCCGGAATACATGTTTGCTAACCCGCCGCCACGGCAGGGGGGGGTTTGATTATTGACACGCTGTTTTGCTATTCCTCCGGGCGCCAGGAAAAACATCCGCGCTGGCAGGTTTCCTCACAGCTGATTGGCTGAAATCTTTCGCCACTTCTCGGTTTCCTTGATTATAATTTTTTTTCGCCCCCAAAGTTGGAATAATCGCTTTATTACACCTTTATTACCACACTGACGTCAACCAAACATGCTAATTGAGAGCTAGCCTCGTCCTGAAGACCAACAGCTTGATTTTCTTACAGGATTTACAGGTTAGCTTTGATGCTAACCGCGCTGAAGTGCGCCTTTTTCCAAATGGAGTTGCTAGCTAGCGACCTAGCTGCCGTTGCTAGCGTGGCTAATCCAGCCAACCGTGCTGGTTGTTGAGATCCTGATGGTACACACACACACACACACACACACGAGAAGGGGTCGGCTAGCTCTAAAGAATCAGGGTGAAAGTGCGATTAGCAATGCTGCGAAGATGCTAACGGTGTCAACTGGTAGGCCAGCAGAACCAGATGGACCATTCCATGTTGCTCCTCCGGTTCTCCTGGAGGAACCCCTCTGTGGAAACCATCCGATTGAGCTTTGAGTTCGTTAAAAGCCCGTCGTTGAGGTCGTTCTCCACGGGAGGGCGACGTTTGGACGGCGCCTGGAGTTTTTTTTTGGGGGGGGGGTCGTAAAAAAAGACAGAAGAAGAAAAAAAAAATCCAATCGGATTCTGAAAGAAAACAGACGTGTCTTTGTTTTTTCTTTTTTTTCAAAACCTTTATTAGAAAGACACGGATGTACATCTCTGAATCTGGAGATGGGGGGGGCAGAAAGGGGGCGGAGCTTCCACTGTTTCCTTTAATTTCTCTGCAAAGATCAAATAGCGGAAAAAAAGGGAAAGAAAAAAAAAAAAAAGAAAAACTTTTCATCTTATAAACAAGTGCTGCGATTCAGCGTCCGGGGAGCGGGTCGGGAAGCGGGACGCCGCAGCAGAACCAACTTGAAGGATAATCCCGGCGGGACGTCCCGATCCCACGCCGACTTTTGGATCGGAAAAGTAATCCTGCGCCCGGCGATCGGCGCCGTTTTTGTCCGCTCTGCGAAAGCCCGGGCTCGGACTACAAAAATGGCGGACGGTCACAGCACCTGGAATCGCCAGGACGCCTGGTCTTTGTAGTCCAAACAGTCGGAGGCGTTGAAGTTGAGCTTCCAGGTGGAGGCGGCCGGCTCCTTGTAGTCCAGACAGTCCGAGGAGTTGAAGGCGAGGCCGGCGGCGCCGTACGCCTGGTGCGGGTGGTGCGGCGGGTGGTGGTGGTGGTGGTGAGGGTGGGGGTGCGCGTGGTGACCCGACGCCTGGCTGATGTGGTGGTGCGAGTGGGCCGCCATGGCGCCGGTCGGCATGGGGCTGAGCTGATGCGCGTGGTGGTGTGAGTGCATGGGCGCCAGGTAGGAGCCGCACTCCACGCCGCCGAAGTAGGACCCGGACGCCGAGGCGGCGTAACCCTGGCTGTACGCCGCTGCCGTCTGGCCGTAGGACAGCGGGTAGGACGGCGTCGCCGTGGCGCCGGCGGATGAGGCGGACCGCTGCATGCAGGAGGCGCCGGTAGGGACGGCGGGATCCACGGGCGTGGTCGGCGCCGGCGCCGGGGAAATGGGCGCCGGGCTCCAGATGGACGACACCGGGGCGGTGACGGAGGTAGAGGTGCTGATCAGACCGCCGAGGCCGGACGTGACGGAGGAGGATGAAGACGAGGAGGAGGACGAGGAGGAGCTGGACGCCGCCGGCGGCGTGAACTGGCCGCTGCTCTCGGAGCCGGTGCTCTCTCTGGCCGGGGACGACTTCTTCTTCATGGGCTTCGCCTTGGAGCCGCCGCCGCCGCCGCCGCCGCCGCTCTGCTGCTGCTGCCGACACTTGGCCCGCCGGTTCTTAAACCACACCTGTGGGAGGGCGGGGGGGGTCAAAGGTCAACATCTTGTACTATCAGGCGAAGGCGGGAACCGAAGTCCACCGCGGCCGCGGTCGGGATTATAAAAAAACCACAGCGGATCTCAAGTCGCAGCAGGAAGTTTGCTCCGTAACCTTTCAAAATAAATGTATTCTCCTTTCTACTTTTTTTTTTTTTTTTTTGCGTATTAAATAGGATAATCTGGAAGCCGGTCGAGCCGGATCCTGGCGTCACGCCGTC
>NC_141295.1:4755577-4773077 GCF_037954325.1 Fistularia commersonii | reverse complement strand
TTCCCATGTAAACTCGTTTTATTTGTTAACAGCGGACGGAAAATATATATAAAAAAACACGATGTCAAATAATCACTTTTCCTTTCCTTTAAAGAAAAGAGAATTAAAGGTGAAAAAAGAGTTTCTTTCTTTATTTTCACCCGGAGCAATGGAGTTTCACCTATTAAAATAGTTTCATGTAAATAATGCATAATAAGGGACTCCCGCGATATCCCGTTTATTACCATTTATGTAAAACAAAATAAAATGAAATAAAATGTAATAAAATATAACAAAATATGGTAAAATAAATTAAAATAAAATAAGATTGAATTAGATTGGGTTCTCACCTTTTTTTTTATTTAAATAAAATTCCAGTCCAAAGTCAGTCGGCTGACATCCGGAGCCCGGGGTCCGATCTCCGCGCGGAGGAGTCAGCTTCGGCGGCTCGGTCCTGCGCGGCAATTAACATTTCAGTAGGAGAAAAGAGAGGAGGAGGAGGAGGAGGGAGAAGATGAAGAGGAGGGGGTGGAGAGGGAGGACGAAAAGGAGGAGGAGGTGGAAAAGGAGGCCGGTTCTCGGAGGTTCCGCAGCCGCTCCTCCGCCGGTGTTGACGGACAGAGATTGCCGCTCGCTCCGCGGCCCTCGCCTCTATGAGCAATAGAAGCACGCGGCTCCGTGGACCGGCGTCCAATCACGGCACAGCTCACGTTCGACCGGGCGACCAATCGGCGGGCGGGGAACGCCGGGGAAGGTCCCGCCCACTTGCACGAGACTCGCGTCATGTGATCGGGGAAAAAAAAAAAAAAAAATGTTGAAGAAGTTTGTGGGCAAAGTTGGAGGGCGGCGGCTGCCATGACGGAAGGGAGTCCGGGCGGCTTTTTGAGGTGAAATAACTTGTATTTAGGCGGCAAATGGCGGTTTGCTGAAATATATCAGAGTCTTATCACACGACGGGTGCGTTTTAAAGGCGAGAGGGGGAAACATGGGAACTCTTTTTAACGGCAAGTTAGCTTGACGCAGTTAGCCTCGCTAGGCGGTGGCTAGCAGCAAGCGGCTAGCGTAAAGTCGCTTTGGGTGACTTTTTGACAACAGAAAAATTACCCCCAAATTAGTCAAAAAAAATAATGAATAAATAAATTAGAATGCCCCCCTCCCCCCCGCTCAGCAAGAATCGCAATAATGAATAAGAATATTTTTCATGTCAATAATAACTAAAAGTAGTTTGGGTAGTTTGGATGAACACAATATCCCCAACCCAGATGAACAAAAAAAACTTTACAGGCATGACGCAGGCCTTCCTTCAGTATAAGGATTTCTTTCAAATAATAATAAATTATGGTTTCCATTTATGATAAATTTGGATTCAACTTTTTTTTTTTTTTTTGCAAATAGTTTGATGCATAAAATCTCAAATAGATAACTCCAGTAAAAACCAACAAATAAACATTATGGATAAACAGCGCTCGTGGATAAAGTTTGTTTTCAGCAGTGATTAAATGCCTCTCAGAGGAAATATAGTAAACAATTTCCGCAGTAACTATATTAATTAAAGCTTACAGAGTTAATGGGTGTGCTGATAAAAATCAAAAGGAGTTTTGAATAGAAAATCCTCATTATCCCATTTCCTGTTTTGCGTCCCCAAAGAAAAATGGCAGCGCTGGACGGCGTCAAAGCCGGCGATTGATCACAAGTATCAAGATATCAAAAGGACGGCGCCATTGTTGTTCTAAGGGGTTTCTTTTTTTTTGAAGAGGGGGGGGGGTCTAATCCCAAATTGCTGGCGTATTTTCTTAATACTAAGCCCATAAATCCAGGGATCAAGCAGCCTAAAGAGGTGTAGCTGTGTGTGTGTGTGTGTGTGTGTGTGTGTGTGTGTGTGTGTGTGTGTGTGTGTGTGCGCGCAGGCGGGCCGGAGGTGGAGGGGGTTAAGTTTGGAGAGGTTTTTCTCCTCAGTGTTGTCGGCACTTATTAAAAGCAAGATGCATAAAATCCCAGGTTGTCAGAAAGCTTGCAGGAGGCTCAGGCTTCAGGCTTCAAGCAAAACACACACACTCACACAGGCACACACACACACACACACACACACTAGAAACCTGCCGGGCGGACACAGATCAGGCCAAAGACACCCTCTTCGAGCCTCTGGGAGCTGCACGTTCAGCTGCAAGAAACCAGAAGGAAGGTTTGATGGACCTGGACTAGATGTTTACCCGACACCTGGCAGGAGATTCTGGATTCTTCTAAGGAGAAGACAAGGCCTCACACACAGACACACACACACACACAGGTAGGATTTAAAAAACACACAAAAGTTCATCGTCCGGGTGAATTTGACAGTGTGAGCTCAAATTGTTTGTGGTGTGTACATCAGTTGCTGCCTTCAGAATGCAAATGGAGGTGTGTGGGTGTGTGTGTGTGTTTTTAGGGGTTTTAGAGATTTACCAGATTATTTGGCTGAAACCTGCATGCGGGACAGGCCGTAAAGTGGCACTTGAATGCTTTTGCTTTTGATTGCTCCGAGCCGAAGGCAGGCCACGTCTCTCGGCGGCGAAATATCCGAGCGCCGTCATTTTCCAGCAAAGCTAATCTCCGTGGCCGCTGAGGTGACAGCGCCGTGACGTAGGGAGCGGAAATAAGGCTGCCAGTGGTTATGTAACTCCACCAAGCCGGCCAACGGCTCCGCGGTGCAGCGGCGTCCTGACCGGCAAGCGCCTCGTCCCCTGCAGAAACCACGTATATGCTGAAAACAGGGAATTGGTATGAAATTGCAAGCAGAAAAGGCAGCACAGATCATGCACGGAAAGTCAGGGAAAAGCAGCAAAAAGAGAACGCGAATAACTGAGACGTTTTCTTTTTAAATGTAATGATAATTATTAATTTTCTTCAAATTATATTATCAGTAATTATTCTAGTAGTATTATTATTGTATTAGTAAGGATACATTTAGATTCAACTTTATTTAAAATGAATAATTTCTGCCCCTTTCTGCTTTTCCGAATGCTTGAATCTGCAATTTTTTGTCCCTGGTTTTATTTCATAAATGCCATATAAAAGGCTCAAACTGTTGCAATTAGTATGATCATCATTAGGCCTTAATGACTTGAGTAATTGGTCACAGGATTCAAATTCAAATCCCGCGGCAGCTGTATTGGCGGGTTTTTAAATGTAGTTTATTTCTATTGTGTGCTTCCTTGCGTGAAGTCACTGTCTTGTGTTTTTGCGATTGCCGTCTTGGCGGTTCTGGATGTCCGACGAACCTCCCGCTCGCTCCGGTTCCTCTTTCTTGCCTCAAGTGACTCCCGTTTGGTTTTAGGTAGTTTGATTCATCTTTTCTCTTTTTTTTTTTTTTTTTTTTTTTTTTCCTCTTGCGCTTGGCTCCAGTTACTACGAAACCTGACACGGATCAGCGGAGCCGTGAAATAACCCGGGCAGAGCTCTGACAGGGAGGTTCCTCAATTTAGAACCCCGACTGACTGAGCGGGGGCTGATCCGCAGAAACGTGGTTTCTGATCCCGTAGAAGCCAAAGGTGTGGACGGGGGGAACCCCACCTGAAGAAAGACTTTGTTATTTGTAGCGGCGGGGAGAAGCGCCACGTTAGCGGTGACCCTGAAGGGCAGGGCGACGGTTTGAGCTAGCCGTGCTACGTACAACTATCTCTTAGCATTCTTACGGAAATGTTTTCGTGGCGACTGGACTTGGAGTTTGGAACCGAAGAGGCCTCGTCCGAGGACCTCCGTAGACATCTGTTAGCATGTTAGCTTCCCACGCCGGACGTGTAACAGTGTAACAGCCACCTGGCGTGGAAGGTTTCGGCCGCAGTGCATCCAGGGATTGTCGTTCAGTTGACGAACCTGTTACCCGTCGCTGTAGCGCCCCCTTGTGGTGGGAGGAAGATATTTAAGTATCGACTGAACGGATACTACCGATGAGGGTCGAACATTGTGTTAGTCCAATCCCAGTAAAGTCAGACAAAGTCTCCATTGGAGAGTGTGTAGTGCCACCTACTGATAGGGCGTTTCCTCACACCGGCATCTTATGATACCGGCTTCATGTTACATCATCATCGCACACTGCCACGACAGCCAGGGGGGGGATTGGTCGTCCCGTTAATCTGATGGGTGGCACATCCAGCCGATGGCGTCCAGAGGTGCTTCTGATGTCCGTCTGTCCCGTACAACCCTGGAAATCTCACAGAGAGCCAGAAGAAGCCCCGTTTGCATCCTGCTCTCTGAGAGGATGCCGCCATGACTGGTTGTTTTTTTAATTCACCTTTTTTTTTTTTTTCCAGAATTGAACAAAAAGGCCCTGTTGACCCTCCGAGGAAACCAAGGAAAGGATGGTTTCCACCTTCAGACCTGCTCCACATCCAGGGCAGGAGCTTCACCTCGGCGACACTTAGGAAAAGCGACGCGAGTCAACAAACAGGAAGTGAGTGAATCGAGAGTACAGTACAAATATCAGCCATTCTTTCTGGAGACGTAGTGAAGAGTGCCGAGTGTGTGTGTGTGTGTGTGGGGGGGGGGTAGTAGCTGTCAATCACAGCTCCTCCGTTCCCGCCCCCCTCATTAGGAACACAAACAATGAAGAAGAAGGGGGAGGCGGGGGGGAAATCAGACACCAGAACCATGAGACCAACTGACCCCATCCAGTACCCATCACCCCCTGAAAGACCGAGGTGTGTGTGTGTGTGGAGGGAATTACTTTGTGTGTGTGTGTGTGTTGGAGGGTAACTTCCAATCCTTTTAGGATTATGCCCCCCCACTCCCCCACCCTCCTGTTTTCTCCAGCTCTGTTCTTTCACTGGGCCGCCCCTCGGGCAATCACGTTAAAACTTGCACGGCCAGCGCTCATTCAGATTTCTCCAGCAAGGCGTAGCAGCCGTAACCATGTGAGCCCCGGCAGAAGCCGCAGGAATGCAACGCTTCTTCTCTGCGCTCCCAACAACATAAAATTTGAGAAAAAAAAAAGCTGTGAGATTCGGTCAAATCTGCAAAGTTTTATGTTTTTTGAGAAGTATCCGCTCAGGGCTCGCATCCTGTTAGCCTGTTTGCTAGGGTATCCGAACTGAACAGAGCACTGTTTTTAGCTTCGCAGGTGTCGGACACTAAAAAGATGCTAGTGGTATTGCTATTGTTTGCAGAAGCAGATGCGAATGATATTGCGGATGTTCGCAGAAGCAGGGCTAGCGGCTGCTGTTAGCATTAGCGGCCAAGGTCAATCCCTTTGTTGGACTTCCAAAAGTAGAACGTCCCTCCTGAGTTCAGAGCACGTGTTAGCTGTGTCGCTAATCGGACGTCTGTCAGATCGGCCCTCCCGCGAGACGAGCTGCCGTCCACAGACTCTGCTAAATACCCGAAAATGTGAATTTACACCTTCCCCAACCGGAGCCCGCCCAACCCCCGATGCCGTTTTAATCCACAGAGGAGCATGGTGGCAGAAACAAACGCCCCCTCCCCTCCACCTCCAGGAGGCAGGGAATTGCCACCGGTTCCTTATCTCTGGGTCCAGTCAAGTCCGGGCGCTGAGTGTTCGCTCCATCATCAGAGTCGGCCATTTGATAGGATTCTGGCTCGCCGGCTAATCAATGCGCGGCGGCAGACGACCCGTAACCGGGGCTGAAAGAGCCCCGCCGACGGGGATTAGCCCCGGCACGGGATTACATATTGATTTTCTACGTGGAGGAAAGAAAATAGCTTATCAAATTAAAAAAAAATACCGCCCGGGTGACGAAAGTAGTGGAGTCCGACGCGTGACTGCCGTCTTCCAGGGCGGAGCGTCAACTTTCAAAGAGGAACTGTCGATGGATTGATTTGGGGGAGGAGGGGCTGCACGGATTCTTGTCACGGCAGCTGGACTTGAATTTTTTCCCTCGCAGATGTTTCACCCCTCATCCCAGAGGCTTCTTCAGTTCTTACCACCTGACCAGTTGCCGCAGGAAGAAGATTTCGACAAGAATTCAAGCTTGTGCGGATTCCTCTTTCTGCGTTAATCTGGAGAAAAATGCCGTCGTTTGCCGCGGTTTGGCTGTTGGGTCATCAAAACACCGACTTGGGTTGAAATAATCTGATCCGGAGACTTAAAACAGCCCCGTTTGTTGCGATGTTCCCCCGGTTCCCTTGGACACGGTGCATGTTGGACCGTACCAAAAACAAACCGCGTGGGGGTTTGGTCACCGTGTCCTTGATTCGAGAGCGGGCCGCCATTCTGAGTGCATAATCTGCAGGTAATAATCAGCAGATGAGCTGATACCAGGTGCGCTGATGACGGAGGAGACCGCCTCCCCCGTCCCCCGAACATAAAACTAATTGGAATTGATTTATTATAGATCAGGTGTCTTATCGGGTGAGAGAGGGACGCTAAAAGAACAGGGCCGCCGTGTAATGATTCTGTTATTAACACTTTTATCCGACGGGAGTGGGTTTATCCGCCGGGGCCGGGGGCCGCGTTCGCCACCAGAGCTTCCTCAAATAAATATTAATTAACGAATTAATGGAGCAAGAATCTGCCTCATTAAACACGTCGTGCCGACTTCAGCGCCGGGTAATATCACCCATCAATCGATCAATTGTTGATTTCCTTGAATTAATTCGTCAGTTAACGGGCGCCGCTGTCGTCCTCCTCGCCCGAATGACGTTTGAATGACAGTTCTTCTTCCTCCGCTTCGTCCGGCTCCCTTTCTCAGCGCCCGCCACGTGAAAAACTTCATCAATATGTTAATGACTTAATCTCGAAACACTTAAAGCGACCATTAATAAACATTGATTCAACACTCGCCGCCGCCGAGCGGCGTTAATCCACTGCGAAAGGGGGATTACAGGCGGACGCGAGGCAGAGACACCGATCGCACCGTCAAAACCGGGACGAGGATGACGCTCGCTTTTCCTCTCTTTGAGCTTCCGGAAGGGCAACGCCCTCAAAATAGATATCAGTTAATGCTCAAGTTTCCTCCGGAAGAAGTGGCATCGCGTCGGTGTCATCCAACTTCCGCTGGTTTTTTATTATTATTTCATTGAACTCACCGGTTTAGAGTCGTAGCGATTCAAAGGAAGTACACGTGCTCGCTAGCTAAGCTAGTGGTTAGCTTTGCAGGCTAAGGGACAAAGGGATCGGCCTCTTCGCTGCCCGGACGGTTGGTCGGAAACCCTAAAATCGTTGTTCGGTCGGGACGGGGGAACGGATGGATGGACAGACAGACAGAAGGAAGGATGGATAGATATTTAAACAGATGGAAGGATGGACGGATGGAAAAACAAATGGTTAGACAGAAAGACAGATGGGTGGACAAACAGATGGAAGGATAAACAAACAATAGATGGAAAGACGGACAGATAAATGATAGAGACGGAAGGATGGACGGACAGATTGATAGACAGATGAAAAGAAGGAGGGATGGATAAACAAATGGAGAGATGGAAGGATGGAAGGACGCGTTAAGTCCACTTTCCTGAGAATACACCACAATGTAAGAACAACCATGACACACACACACACACACAGTGGTCACGCTATGCCTGCAGATGCTAGCCGCCGCACATTCAGGTGCCCTTCCTCCTCTGTTAAGTAATCAGATTACTTTCTAAGACTCGTTTTCTTAGCCTCCTCCGCCTCCCGAAATGGCATTGTGCGGTCGTAGTGAGCGACGCCTCCATCACCAAGTAAGATTAAGATGGTAATCTGAGGCAGCGCTACATTAAAAAGATAAGGCTAATGAGAGCGTCCCGCTGCCGGATAAACACCCGACATTCCTCTTCCTCTTAATCCAGACAATCAAACAGGGTCTTTAAACACATCGGGATTATCGGGCGTCGCCGCCTCCGAAAGGCAAAATGTGTCTTTTTATTTTTTAGACGGTGCGACTTTTATTATTTGCCTCCACCTGCAACCCCTTATTAAAACCCGGGATTAATTTGTAAGATCTCCCACCGTCCTTTTGGGACCCGAAGGCCTCGTTCTGCCGTCACACTACGTTTTTTCCTGTTTGCTTTAGATAACAAATCTTCGGTTGACCCCGAGGGCTCGGGTAGGGGGTGGGGGGGCATTACAAATTAATCCTGGGTTTTAATAAGTCTGTCTTAAGCCTGAGATCTTTGCTGGAAAAGAAAGACGGGGGGGGAGGCGGAGGAGAGAAGAAAGGGAGCGGAGAGGAAGAGAAATATATTAAACCCTGTGATCACAGGCAGCTTTTCTTGTTTGTTATCCCTCCGTTTTACCTTTAATCCAATACCCGCTAATCCAATTTGTGTTTCGGGGGTCCGACCCAAACCGGGGGGGGGAGGTGGTGGGGGGGCTTTCCTCACGAACACGCCCGCGGGACACGCTAACGCTAACGCTAACGTCTCAGAAACACACCCGGAGGGCGTGAGGCGGTCGGGGGAAAAAAAAGTAGCGCGTAGAAAGGACGAGGAGGAAGAGTCGGGCGAGGAGGGAGGGCCGGGTCGGCGGCCGAAGGTGCGTCTGGACGGCTGAATATGCATGAAGAAGAGCCGTAATCAGATCCCGGGCAGCCGCCCGCCGGGGGGGGGGGGGGACATCGGGGGGCACAAAGGGATTGATTTAATTACTTGGAGTGGGCCTGCGCTCCGGAGCGGCGAGTGAAAGGCCCCGCCGCATCCTTGTGCTATTTTGGTGGTGATGGTGGAGGACGGGGGAGAAGGGGGTTCGACGGGGGGGCTGCAGATGGCGGGGGCGCCGAGGTAGTCCGGCTTCTTAAGTCACCAAAACTAATCCCGAGTATAAAGCTCTCCTGATTGAAAGGACCTGCATTGATTGCAGAAAAAGAAAAGAAAGAAAGAAAAAGAGTGGAGGGGGGGGGGGGGGGCGGCCAGGCTGGGATGGGGTGGGGGTGTGAAAGGAGGGGGGGGGTCTGTTTAACGTCAATCTGGCCAAACGTGGGTGCTCGCCGAGGGAACCGCGGACGGCTATTTATGAATAGATGCCGTCTTATTTATTTGTTTGTTGTGATGCCTTCACTGGCCCCGGGTTCCGTTCGGAAACGGCGGCGCTGACGTGCAGCCTTTTGTCAGGGCGCGCCACCTCCTCCATCTGATCCACAAAACTAGCTTCCAAAAACCCATTGATTCACGTTTCGCAAAATAAGATCAAAAAACGGCACAAAAACACAGAGATTTTGACATGAAATGTATTTTTTATTCAAGATTATTGTGACGAAAGCACTGTAATAACAAGGCCGACTGTTGTTGCAACACGAGAAACGCGGTGTTATAACGCGACTCGCTACGTGTAATAACACAACAAACACATAAAACGGGAAACAAAATTTTAAATTTTTTTAACACTTATAACCGTGTTAGCAGCGTTGCGTAATAACACAAAAACAGGCAACAGAATTCATCCATTCATAATAATTACAGATGTTTGTGTGTGTGTATATGTGTGTGTTGGAGGGGCTCCGTGACACACACACACACACACACACACACAGTGTGCCCCCCCGCTGGCGGGAGGAAAACAAAGCTCTCGAGGTTCCCTGAAGGAGGTGCACACTCACCTGATGGAGAGGTGTTTTCATCAAAAGAGACCTTTTTTTTTTTTTTTTTTTCTTTTTCCCCAGTCAATAAGTCCTGGCGAGTGGATTGTAGAGCTGCCGCTCAACAGGCGGCGCCGCCGCCGCCCCTAATCATCTCATGACAAAAGCCAAAAGGCATCATCCTATTAAGCGGCGAGCTTCGGCGCTAATATGAGCCGCCGGCCGGGAACCTTTCAGAGGTCGCCGCGCTATTAAAGCACCCCGGACGCCGCCGGGGGACGGTGGCCTGTTGTTTGGCGGCGGCGGTGGCTAATTCCTGGTGTGGGTGATCTCATTACAACACCGGTGAGAAACAGCCTCCCCCTTCTAAAAAAAAAATCCCCCCCCTGACTGTTTTGATCTCCCGTCGCGCAGCCATAAATTGATTATTACTTCAGGTCGGCTAATATCCCATTTTCCCTAAAAGTTGCGCAGCCGGAGCCCCCCGCCGCGCCCTCTTTCTTATCGGTCCCTTTCAGGGAGGATCCCTGAATGGGCGGCCGGGGTTGAAAGGCGGCGAGGCCCCGGCGCTCCCTTGCAAACCTCCGCGTTTCTCATTTAGCTGTCTTTATGCCGCCGCCGCCATGTGGTCCTTGAAGGCGGCGGGGACACGGGACGCACCGGTGGGATCACACACCCGCGATTAGCAATTCGCTCCCGGCCGGAGCGACAAGGGTCGGGTTCCTCTGCCGCCGCCTCTTTGTGCTTTTGTGTTAGTTTGTTTTTTTTATTTGAAGGTTGCATCGGGGCGGCGCCCTGATGCTCCCTGGAAGTAGCCAGAGAGCATCATGGGAGGGGAAAAAACTGCCAGTTTGCAGTTGAATTGGACTTTAGTACACCGAGAAAAGTAGCGCCAATCCTGCGTGTGCAATGAAGATGTTGTTTTAAATGCTTGCTAGCGCACGTGTGCTAATTAGCAGGCTAACTTTCGTTCGAGATGAATCTGGACAGGTGACAAGCGTAACGGACGCCGGCCCCCAGAGGAAGGATTTATCAGCTAAAACCCGGCGTTAGCTTGGACGGCGACCGCGAGGAATGTCGGGGACTCGCTGGTTTCAGCAGAGTGTAATCTGTGTGTTTGTGTGTGTGTGTGTGTGTGTGTGTGTGCAGGTGGATTCATGGCAGTATCTGCTCCAGCGTGGATGCAGGAGTCCTGGATTCTGGTGGTAATTTTTTGATCCGGGTTGAGCGATGACGCGGGCGATAGCGGATAAAAAAAAGGGGGAAATGGTTTTTAAATCCCACCAAAGAAGAAAGAAAGTGATTCATTTTCGATCAAATCAAATTATGATAGATATACAGTGTATTTATACATATATATGTATATATCTATGTCTGCAACTGACCTAAATCTTCACATTCTTATTTAGGGACTACAAAAATGCTAACGCCGTTAGCGAGCTATCGCTAACCCGCGTCGGTCAGCCTCTCCGAATTCCGGGTTTATCGGAGCACCCGGCCTGCAGGTGTTCCGTTGGAGCTCCTCCTCGGCGCCGACAGGCGAGTCCAGAATGCTTGTAAAAAAAAAAAAAAGAAAAAAAAGAAAAGAAAAATTGTCATTAGCGCAGCGCTACGCTACACTCTTTCATTAGCGGGTTTATCGGAGCACCCAGCCATACGGCGCAGGTTCATGCACCCCTGAGCACAAAGACTCAAGTTGTTCTACATTTTGGAAATCATTTAACTTCTTTAATTATTCTTTAAATTACAATTGCAAATAAAGGTGCCGCCGCCGCCCGCCCGGTTCTGCATGGCCTGCGAAAAAAGAGCAACATTTTTTAATGATTGCCTCTCACATCGCGGGCGCGCTAATCTCCCGCCGATGGGAGGGGGGGGGGATTTCTTTCCGCCGTCCGGCGATGGCGGTCGTCGTCGCGGTGACGGTTCTGGACCAGATGTTGCAGAACTAACCAACAATTAAGGCTGGAAATAGAAAGGGAGCGGGGCGGGGAGGCTGGAATAAATTAATTGCTAATTTCTGCGTCTTTGATGGAATTAGCCCCCCCAAAAAAAGTGAATGTCTATGCGTTAACCCCCCTCCCAGTCCCCCCGCCCTCCTGACTGTTAAGGGCCACCCAGAGGAGAGCGAGCGATGCAAAACCGCGGCGTAATCCCTCTGTTTATCTCGGCCCCGACCTCTGCCTCCATTATCCCCGGGATTTAAGGCAAACTTTCATTTATCGCCCCCCCCCCCTCTCAGTGTGAGCGGATTTGCATGGAGCAACAATGCGTGTTGCCGGGGCGGTGGCCAGCCTGCGGCGGGACGGCCGGCTCAGCTCGCAAGGCTTCGGGAGAATGTCGGGAGGGGGTTTCGGGGGGTCAGCGGGGGCGGCACCTGCGTGGCGTGGAGGCCAGGTCCTCGCCAGGACCTCTGGAGGCGGCAGATGCGGTGCAATCTGGACTCCCTTCCCCCACATGGCGGGGGGAGGATGTGATTCTGGATTACCTGGAGGGGCGGGGTTACGTGTGAGGGGGCGGGGCTACATGTGAGGGGGCAGGGCTGTGGAGGACCTCCTCTGGTCCACCCGCCGCTCTCATCTGGATCTGGAAGTGACGTGAAGGGGGAACCGATCGGAAAAGCTTGGATCTCCTGGAAACAGTGGAAAGGTGGCTGATCTTCCACCTTTACCTCCTTCTCCTTGTTCCTCTTCTTCCTCCTCCTCCAGGAATGCTTCCGTCACCTCCTCCCCATGAATGTTCCTCAAGCTTCAGGAAGAGGAGAAGGAGAAGGTTGATGGATGAGGGCTGATGGCGCTCTGCAGATCCTTATCTAATCTCTGCACACAGTCTTTACATAACTGGCTCCGCCCCCAACATTACATTTCTTTTTTAGGCTCCGCCCACTAAAACATTATTGTGTGTTTGGCTCCACCCCCCACTAGTAGTGTTGTGTTAGGCTCCACCCACTAATCAATTTTTATGTTTGGATCTGCCCCACATGAGTAGTGCTGTGTTAGGCTCCGCCCACTAATCAATAGTTGTTGTGTTTTTGGCTCCGCCCCCACAAGAGTAGTGCTGTGTTAGGCTCTGCCCACTAGTTGTTATTTGTTTGTTTGGCTCTGCCTCCCCCCCCACATGACTAATGCTGTGTTAGGCTCCGCCCACTAATTAATAGTGTTTGTAATTGGCTCCGCCCCCACATGACTAGTGCCGTGTTTGGCTCCGCCCTCCCCATTAGCACCAGCGGCAGCGAGGGGAGAACAATGGGAGGCGTTTCCACAGGGTCACGCTCACATTAGCCTAATGAATCAATCTGCGGAGCTAATGGCTGCGCTAACAGCACACCGACATTCCCGCAGGGTGTGTGTGTGTGTGTGTGTGTGTGTGTGTGTGTGTGTGTGTGTGTATCGTCAGCCTGCAGACATACGTCACTAAGGTTACAAATTGAAGCAAACGGCAGTGTTTCTTCAACCCCCTGGTTTTAACGGGACAGGAAGTAGAACGGTGAGATTTCAAAGTAAAAGCCCGGTGTATTCACGCATTGGAAATTTTACTTGTGAATATTGATTATTGATCCGTGGAATCCGCTGTTTGTTTTTTTTCCAAGTATGATGCAGGAGCCCTGGAAGAGGAGCTAATCGGATCATCAATACTTTCCGGTCTGCTCTAATCGATCATCTGGTGAGGGAGGTATTGATCGAAGCCGGCACCAGAGGAAGGGGAAGAAATAGGTGATCAGAAATGTCAAGACATGATCGATCAATCCTGATCAACGACCGCGCAGGTCGATAATGTCTTTCCTGGACACAGGAAACCAGGAATAGCACACATCATCTGATGAAAGCGTAGATTAGCAACCCGGATTAGATAATCCGGTATTATGGATGCTTCCTTTCACAAAACAGGAAGTAACAAAGTAAAGCCCCGCCCCCTCGAGCATCACCTGCTCCCTTTCCCCCAAAACACTTCCTTTTTTTATCAGCATATTGTCAGACACTAAATCCTCTCGAACCCCCATCCGTTAATCTCATTCCTCAAGAATATTTGAAAATGCGACTCTGAAAAAAAAGTGTGTTTGTGTTTACATGCTGAAAAATAAAGATGCCGCTCTTGTGTCGCTAAGCTTCAGCGCTAGAGGGTGTTTGAGGCCACGCCCCCTTTCACAAGGCCACACCCCTTTCGTTTGGCCACGCCCCTTCCTCGCTTCGGCCTTCAGAATAATTTATTAAAATAATAATAAAGGATTTTTTTTTCTAATCTCTTCCTTAATTTTTGATTTGTTTTCTCTTAAGTTCTTTTTTTTTGCAGTGCTTTTTCTTGTCTGTCTTCTTTTCTCCTGCGTTTTTATCTTTTCTCACATTCTTTTTTCATTTTCTTTATCTAACTTTTTTACCATATTTCTTTTCATTTTTCTTTATTTTCGTTTTTCTTTTTTGTGCTTTTTCCTTTTTCTTTTTTTTGCCTTTTCTTTTTTTTAAGTTTTCAATTTCTATTCTCTCTTTCCTTTTTATTTCTCCTGTCTTTCTTCTTCATTTCATTTTCTTCTTTTTCTTTCTTTTTTCTTCATGGTTTTTTTTTACCGTTGTCTTTCTTTCTCTTCTTTCTTTTATTTTTATGTGCTTTTTTGTCTTTCTTTTCCTTTATTTTCTTTTTGTTTATTTTTTTAGTTTCCTCGTTCTCTAGTTTTCTTTTGTGTTTCATATCTTTTTTCCTTTTCTTTTCACATTTGTTCTTTTCTTTTGGACAAAGAAATTGAAAATACATTGTTTTTTAATATTCAAATCAAACCTTTGAAATTATTTAAAAAAAATCTGTTAAAATTTCGGAATATCCAATCATTGATTAAATAATACTATTTAAAAAAAACAATTTAATCATACTAAAAATTGTGAAAATAAAATGTGAAAAATAAAAAAATAAAATAATTAATAATTTAATACATTATTTTTGAAAATATCCCAAAAAGGATATCTATATATAGCTTTGAATTACCCTAAATATAAGGTACTTAAGATTTTTTTTTTGGAAAAACTAATTTGTAAAAATGATTTATGATTTTAAACTGTAAAAATTATTTTCAATCTTATCCAAACCTTTGTGAAAACCTTTGAAAAAATTATGGAAATGATTTTGATGAATTTCTTGAAAATCCTAACACATTTTTTTTCATTCAATTCACTGGTAAATAAGAGAAAATATTTTTTATTAACTACAAAATGCTGCAATTGAGAGAGATTTAATTTTAACAAAATAACTCAAAATTTATTAAAATAGAAATACTGAAAAATTGGAAAATTACCTGAAAATATACACGTTTTTCTCAATTTTAATTGCCTTTGCAAGATAAGGTTAAAATGAATTCTCTTTAGAAAAAAACAACTGAAAATTATGATAGAATTTTCTGAAATGTGAGTTGAAAGACTAATAAAAAGGTGAAACAGGGAATAAAAAATGAATTGATTAGCATTTATATAAAAAAATAAATAAAAACAAACTCAGATGTCGAATTTCGCAAATGAAAGTCGGAAAAGACGGGTGAAGACTTTGTATAATGACCTGGAAGGGAAACGAAAATGAGATACACTGAAAATTAACGACGGTTGAATTCAAAACCATAAAAACAGGAAGAATCAGGCCAGTACTCTGACTTTTGAGCTATAAACAAACCGAGAAGATCCCATGCAAACCTTCTCAGCGGGGTGGAAGCCGAGGGCCGGTGGCTCCGGGGCCTCCGGGGCCTCGGGGGCCTCCAGGGCCTCGTCTTCTCCCAGAATCCACAAAGCCTCCGAACCCCCAAACGACCCGTGGAGAAAACTAATTAGCTCCGTTTCCATCTTAATGTTTTGTTTGTTTCCATTGTCCCGCCGCACAAAAGGGCCCGGGATGCTAATGAACGGGTCCCGGGGCCGCCATTCAGCCCCCGATAGCCCCCCGATAGCCCCCCCGCCCCCGGCGTTTGGGGGCCAAAGGTGGGTTCGGACACAGAGAAGGAGAGAAAGGGGGATCTTCATCTCAACGTAGCGCTGGAGGAGCCCTGGGGCCGCTTGACTGCGCCTGATGCTAAGTGGTCCTCCAGCTAGCGGAAGCTAAGGCTAGCATCAGTTAGCATGTCTGCAAAAACAACTTCTCTGTCTTTGGAGGGAGGTTAAAGGTCAAAACCATGGCGCTGAGTGTTAGCCTCGCTATGAAAGGCTAAAGCTGCCGCATTGAGGCGCTTGCTGACAAACACACATCCACACACACACCACCCTCCACTCTGCAGAACCTGAACACACACACACAGGTCTTATCGCAGCTCTTCAGACGGCCGCTCCAGATCAGTCGCCGCGCCGCCCCGTCGATGCGGCAGATTAGGAATTAGGACTGAAAATAAACTGCAGACGTTTATCGGTGAACTCTGAACAAGGCCTTAATTATGGTCTGGCAGGCGTGCCAGCAGATGATACGGTGGGACTGGAGAATCAGCAGGGGGGATTGAGTGGAGAAAGGACTACGTTTCCCAGACAGAGGACTACATTACCCAGAATCCTACATGCGCATTTTCAGATGTGGCACTGGAGCATCAGCAAGATTTAAAATTTTTTTAGGACAGTGATCAAAAAGTTTTGATTGTTTTTTGCGTGCTTGTGTGTGTGTGTGTGTCTGTGTGTATGTATATATATATATTTATATATATAGATATAGATATAGTTTATTTAGTATAGAATACCGTAATATATAAAGTTACTTAAATATACTTTGTTTTTCAAGTCAGATAGTTTTCTTTTGCATATTTATATTTACTGAAAAAATTAATTTCTGTGTGTAAATGCAATATATATATATATATATGTATAGATAATTATACATACAGTATAATTAA
The DNA here is from genome assembly GCF_037954325.1 of Fistularia commersonii. Lineage (NCBI taxonomy): Eukaryota > Metazoa > Chordata > Actinopteri > Syngnathiformes > Fistulariidae > Fistularia > Fistularia commersonii. The sequence continues at coordinate 4,756,769 of NC_141295.1, read as the reverse complement.
ATTATTTGAAAATATTTATATATATATGCATATATTCTATATGCAGGAAATCTATATATTTTGATATATATTTGTTTTAATACATATATGTGCATATATACATACATTTATATAAAAATTATTAATACATTATTTGAAAATATTTTTTTACATTTGTTTTCGAAATAAAATTTAAAATGTAATTTTTAAAAAAATAACTGAACATTGGTAATGGGCTCCCTGAAATATGTATATATATATATATATATATATCCACGCAGGATGTTTATAAATACAAGATATATATTTTATATATATATACACACACACAAAGTGTAAGGACATTAAAGTAGCTGGTGTGAGAGGGGGATAAAGAGAATAAGGTTTGATGGAAAAGGTTGATTCACTGGCAACTCCTGAAGAGAAAAGCTCATAGAAGAAGAAAAATACAAAGTCTAATTGAAATGTATTTATTTTGAAATATTTTTCAGCAAACATTATTATCTCATCTTTGAAAAATCAACTGAAAATTAATAATGAATACCCTGAAATATACAGAGTTTATATATATATATGTATAATATATATGTATATATTACTGTCCTAATATATATATATATATCCTTCGTGCATATGTATATATATATATATATATACAAGTATACAAATGAATTTATATATTTATTATATTTATATATATATTTATATAGGAATTTATTTTATTCAAAGTATATAAAAAAATCATACATTTTCTTTTAATTTGAGATTATGATCTTATCTTCGTAAAATTAATGGATTCCCTGAAATAAACACATATATATAAATATATATATATATATATATATTCTTTAAAAATCAACAAAAAATCAATAATGGATTCCAATATACATACATATGTATTCCAATATATATTAAAGGATTCCCTGAAATAAACATTTGTACGTTTATATGTTTCAAATAATTTTATTATACTATGTATTTAATTTTTCATCAAGGGATACCAACACCTAGTCCTACACAACAGATTATGTGTATTTCTATTTTTAATTTTTGTTTTTCAAGTTAATGTTAAAATATCTTTGAAAAATCAACTGAAAATTTAGGATGGATTCCCTGAAAAGTACATTTCTCTGTGCGTATATATATATATATATATATATATGTATGTTTATTTCAGGGAATCCATTAATTTTACGAAGATAATATCATTATA
>NC_141295.1:4700577-4750577 GCF_037954325.1 Fistularia commersonii | reverse complement strand
AATGTATAGGAAATTTATAAATATGTATATATATATATATATGTATACACAAAGTTTAATGAAAGTATTTTCAATTTTTATAATTTTTAAGTTTTTAATTTTTAAAATCTTTGTTTTTTATTTTTTATTTTTCAATTTAAAGATATACAAGATATATTTGAAAAATCAACTGAAAATTAATAATGGATTCCTTAAATGTACATTATATAGATATATGAATGTATGAAATATATTCAAATAATTTCATAACACTTTGTACATATATATGTTTAAATATATATTTTTTTGTTTTTGTTTTTCAAGTTACAGTAAAAAAAAATATCATCTTTGAAAAATCTACTGAAAATTAATAATGGAGTCCCTGACATAAACATTTATATATATTTATATACACACAGGCACACACAAATACACACACACACACACACATATATATATATATATATATACACACACACACGTAGGAACTATATAAATATATAAATGTAAATATAGTGTGTGTGTGTATATATATATATATACAAATTATGAAAGTATTTGAAAATTAATCATTGATTCCGTAAAATATACAACTTCTTATATATATATGTGCACACATATATATATTCATATAGTAAATATGTTCAAATAATTTGTATTATACTTTGTATATATATATATATGTATATATACGTTAAAGCTAAAATATAATTTTTCAGAAAACAACTGAAAATTAATCATGGATTCCTTGAAATATATATATTTATATATATACATACAGGACATTAAAAAATGTATAATTATGCGTATATATACATATAGAGAGAGAAAGTGAAACTAAGGTATTTGAAAATATATTTTTAAATTCGTATTTCTTTTTAAAAATAAAGTTATTATTACATGATTTTGAGAAATCAACTGAAAATTAATAATGGATTCACCAAAATAGAATTTTTTGTATATTTACGCAGAAAACGTTTTACTTTTTTTCTCAGATATATATATATATAAATATATTTATACATACTTTCAGTATTGTGTAGATTAGACAGTCAATTATACATTTTTACATTTTTATTACAAGTTAAAGTTAAAATGAACTCTTTGAAAACTGAAAACTAATATGAATTCCGTGAAAGAAACATTTCTACATACATATATATATATGTATATATGCAGTAGATATATACATGTATATATACATATATATATGTATATATACTAATAATATTTTTTAGTTTTTTTTATTATATAAAATTACTCATAAATAGTTTTGATTATTTTACTATTAACAACCTTTGAAAAATCAACTGAAAATAGTAGATAAAAATATAGCATAGTATAGTGCAGTCTATAAAGTTACTTAAAATATCTTTCAAAATGGTTATTTCTTTGACAAGTTACAGTTAAATTAACTTTGGTAACTAATCATTGAAAACTCAAAAAAATTGAGTTCCTTGAAATATCAATATTTTATTTAATATATATATATTGTTGTTCTGCATATATACAGGACTGTCTCAGGAAATTAGAATATTGTGATAAAGTTCTTTATCTTCTGTAATGCAATTAAAAAACAAAAAATACTTTTCCATGATATTCTAACATTTTGAGATAGGATTTTTGAGTTTTCTTAAACTATAAGCCATAATCAGCAATATTAAAATAATAAAAGGCTTGCAATATTTCAGTTGATTTGTAATGAATCCAGAATGTATGACATTTTTGTAATTACATTACAGGAGATAAAGAACTTTATCACAATATTCTAATTTACTGAGACAGTGTAAAGTTTGTTTGTTATTCAAGTTAATAATAATTTTTGAACTGCTTGAAACATATATTTCTATTATATTTACATCCAGTATGTGTATCAGGTATATATATCTATATTTATAGAAAGGAATTTCCTCCAGCGGCTGCATTCCCACGTCTCAGGCTGACGGTTCAATCATCATCTGGGGGTTGGAGGTGGTCGGCGTTGGATGGCGGCGGCGGTGTGTTTGTCCCTCCCCGGGAGAGGAAACCTTTTGATCCGCTTTCAAACTGATTCGCCAACGCCGACTGACGGGGCGGCACGAACCCTCCTCCTCCTCCTCCTCCTGCACGCCGCCGCCGCCGCCGCCGCCAGCAGAACCCCCGCCTCCGAGTCCCCGTCTATGTGCTTTCATTAAGACCAGATTCCAGGACGTGGAATGTCCACCTCCTCCTTCGGACACACTTTCCATCCCATAATCAGCTCTGAATTCGTCTTCCAGGACAGTGGAGGGGGAGAAGAACGTGTTCCTCTGAGGGGGAAAACACCTGGTGGTTGGAGATCCTGCAGGTGAAGGTCTGGTCATCCAGAAAGAGCCAAACAGAGAGCGAGGGAGGAGGAGGAGGAGGAGGAGGAGGAGGAAGGGGGTAGAAGGGCTTTCAAAGGAGTCTGAGGCCCCTGAAGGAGACGTCACATCAGGCCCAGGAGGACCAGGATCAAACAGAATCCAATTAAACCGATTCTAACATGCCAGTGATCACGAGGAGGAGGAGGAGGAGGCTCACCTGGGCTCTCGGCTCCTCTGTGGCTCCGCCTCCTGGAGCCTCGGCTCCGCCTCCTAAGCTCTATGCTTCTCTGTGGCTCCGCCTCCTGGAACCTCGGCTCCGCCTCCTAAGCTCTATGCTCCTCCGTGGCTCCTCCTCCTGGAACCTCAGCTCTTCTGTGGCTCCACCTCCTAAGCACTCTGCTCCTCTGTGGCTCCGCCTCCCAAGCCTGCGACACCTCCATGGCTCCGCCTACTGCAACCTATGCTCCTCTGTGGCTCCGCCTCCTGGAACCTCTACTGATTTGTGGCTCCGCCTCCCGAGCCTCCAACATCTCCATGGCTCCGCCTCCTGCAACTTCAGCTCCCCTGTTGCGCCGCCTCCTTGACCCTCTGTTCCTCTGTGACTCCGCCTCCTTGAACTTCGGCTCCTCTGTGACTCCGCCCCCTAAGATCTCTGCTCCTCTCTGGCTCCGCCTCCCTAGCCTGAGACTCCGCCTCCTGCAACCTCACCTCCTCTCTGGCTCCGCCTCCTCATCCCGCTGTTTCTCTGTGGCTCCGCCTCCTAGAACCTCAGCTCATCCATGGCTCCGCCTCCTCGTCCCATTGTTTCTCTGTGGCTCCGCCTCCTAGGCCCTCTGCTCCTCCATGGCTCCGCCTCCTTGAACCTCAGCTCCTCTGTGGCTCCGCCTCCTCATCCCTCTATTTATCTGTGACTCCGCCTCCCGAGCCCTCTGCTCCTCCATGGCTCCGCCTCCCTAACCAGCCACTCCTCTGGGGCTCCGCCTCCTGGTCCCTCAGCTCCTCTGTGGCTCCGCCCCCCTGAGGGTCGAAGCTCCGGCCTGGTCATGTGACCGGAAATTGAAAATGAAATCCGCCGGTTTCACAAAAACTTTCTCTCAGAAAACGAAAGCTCAAATAAAAATTCAGTGCTCCTTTAAATATGATTAGAATTCTATTAATGGAGGAAACATGTTATTATTATGGTTTGGGTATTTTTCTACATCATATATAACTTATTTTTTTATTATCATTATATGATATTATTATTAATACTTCTAAACCTAAACTACCTCTCCTGTGCTGTCAACCTTCTGCTGTGTGAACTGAAATTTCTACATTGAGAGGTCATTAAATTTCTATTCTTTTCTGTTATTATTAGAAGTATTCAAGACTCAACGTGAGCAGAAACGTCTTTCCCTGTACAGGGAAATTCCTACTTTTCTATCCGCGGTGCAATTTTGCATATGAACTGTTAGGAAGAGTGTAAACACTATTATAAATATGATTATAGATATGAATTTGAACAGTTCAATAAAAGGTTTGAGTGCAGCTTGGTGTGCAAGTACAAGGATGAGCGCAGTTTAAATAAGTAGTATTTTTTGCATGTACATTTTTAGATCAAGGACATTTTCAAAAAAAAATGTAGAAAAAAAAAAACCAACAAAAAGCTCAACATTGGTCAACACTCAAAAGGTTAAATGGATTATTTAAAAAAATCCTGACCAAGACGAACATAAATAATTAAAAGATATTTTTACTAGAAATACAAATAAAGGGGGCAAAAACGCATGTATCGGAAATATGTCATAACATAGTAATAAACTGCTAATAACATCGTATCAGTAAGAACCTAGTAATAGAGTGTTAATAGTGGTGTAACGTTTGCGTCTGAATATTTGAGCCCCTGCTGGGGGGGGAGAACAAATGTCTGGAGGTTGCGATGTCAAGTGGAGCAGAAACCTACGGCCTTTCATCGCATAACACCAAGAATTTGTCCGGCGCCCCAGAACCCCCCCGCCCGTCCAAACATCCGTCCCCTAATTACCAATTTTGTCCGGGCGGGGGGTCCTGACATCACACGGCAGCCGGTCTCTGGTGTCACTACAGTTTATGGCGCCCACCTACGGGCCGCGGCCCCCAAACACGGCTAAACAAAGACACGCCGCCGCTATCAAAGTGTGTGTGTGTGTGTGTGTGTGGGGGGGGGGGGGGGGTCACATCAAAAGGCGGCGAGGAGGTGGGGGGGGGGCGGCGCCGCATCAAGGGGCCGCAATTAGCACGGCACATTAGGGGCGCATGGCGGGGGCCGCAACACTTCGTTTCCCCACGGTGACGCCGGGTTACCATGGTAACCACGTCAAGGCGACTTGGAAAAATCAGACCTTCAACCCCCCCGACTTTGTCCAAAATGGCCGACGGCGGCGGCCTAGCAGGATGCTAATTACACCTTGCTATCCATGAATCCTGTATATCCTGCTGCACGGTTGCCATGGTGATCAGGTCAAGGTTGCAGCAGGGGATGCAATGGGGGGGTGGGACTATTTTTATGAACATCAAACCTTCACCCCCCCCCCCCTCCGCCATTCAAGATGGCTGACGGCGGCTGCCTAGTAGGATGCTAATTACACCTTGCTATCCATGCAACCCATTAGCTCGTTAGCTCGTTAGCCGCTAAGACGGATCAGCGGCAAGCGGCATCTCTGAGTGTGTGAGGATGGTGGCATCCACAACATACACACGCATGCGTGCACGCACACACACACACACACACACACACACACACACACACACAGGAGGCCTGTTCAGTCTGAATGGATTAGCGGCGGCGGGTAATCAAGGGTCGTTTTCCTTTTTTTTTTTTTTTTTCACGGTAAATAATGGCAAGTCGTTATCGGAGATGAGCGCTTTGAAGCCATTGGCTCTCAGAACGAGGAGGCCAACACACACACACACACACACACACACACACACACACACCTGGACGCCGCAGAGCATGCTGCTATAAATAGATCCCTGACATCCATTATATAATAAAAAAAAAAAGATATTCTCGAGGCGTGTTTTTTTTTTTTTTTTTCAAACCCTCAGTGTGTGTGTGAGTGTCAAGTGCACACCCTTGTGTTTTTTTTTTCTTTAACTGATTAATTGCGTGATGTAATTACATTGTAATTACCCCTGTATTAGATTACCAGCTGGGCTCTGAGGCTTGACGCCCCCCAGGCTGCACAGCAAGCTGCCCTCCGGCTCCTCCTGCTGGCAGGCAACGGTATTTGTTCCAGAAAGGGGGGGTCGGATCTGCACTTTTTGAACATCTGGACGTTTCTTCTTGAAAACAGGAAGTGGCGTCCTCATGCAAAGCGGGGGGCGGAGCTTAAAGGCCAAGGGGCCAGGGAGGAAAATAAAAGCATGTTATTTGGAGGATGATAGCAGCAATTGGAGAAATAAACGGGGACGTGGCGGCATGGGCGGTGAGTGTGTGTGTGTGTGTGTGTGTGTGTGTGTGTCGGCGTCTTCCCTTGAAGGACGAAGAGCGATGGTGCAAAAAAACACCAAAATAAAAGAAGAAGCCGCGACATTGTGTTTGTAGCGTGCGTTGACTTTCCCCGCCCTCTTCGGTGCCACACCCCTTTTTTTTTAAATACCGAAACCCGTGTCGTCATGGCGCCCGCCCTCCAGCCGCCGCCGCCGCATTTGCATCACGTGCTGGCGAGCGGCGAGGGATGACCTCATCGCCGTAGTGTTTATGGATCACTGGGCCGCCGGCCTAGATTTCTCTTATTGGGTTACGGGGAAATTCATCCTGTTTATTGAAGGAGCGGCGGCGAAATCCAATCAGGGCGTCAGCAGTCCTTGGGCGCCGGGGCCTCGCCGCTCGGACGGCGGCGCCAATGTCATTGAAAAACGGCGGCGACGGGGACGACGGCGCTCATTGCTCAGGGATGTTAAAGGGGTCCCGCATCGGTTGGCGCCCCGGTTTCCGTGACGACGAGGGATCCCGTTGGCTTTGGGTTTCACGGCTCCTTTCCTGCTAACGGCTAACAAACATCTGCGCCTACATGTAGCGTCAGAGGAGCTTCAACCGGTCGCCACGGTGATCTAACATCTCAAAGCGTCGTGACCCTTCGCCGGCGAGCCGTGATCCGATTGGCCGGCCGCAGCGGCGGGAGACGGGAAGGCGGCTCTTAATTAAAAGGCGAGGACGGGCAGCTCGCCGCCGGGTTGATCTTTGGCTCGCCGGTGAAGCTCCGCCCCCTCGGGTGCTTCGGGGCCACACACCTGTGCAGGCATCGGGGGCCGGATTAGCCCAGATTAAGCTAAAGTTACCAGCTTTCTGCCTCCGATGTCATTCAAGACCTTAACGGCGGCCGCGCGGCGGACAAAGCACCTTTTGGGCCGCGCTAATAAACGCCATTAGCTTTCAAACATCAAACATGGAGGATTATGGGATTTTCCAACCCCCTCTAAAAAATAAAGATGGAGGGTCCGGGGGTCTCCCCTCTCTCAGCCGTCCTTTCTCTGCAGAGATTACGCCACAATTTGTTTTCCTTTTTCCGCCATTTTGTACGGCCCACCTCCTCCTTTTTTTTTTTTCTCAGATTCCTCACACACACACACACACACACACACACACACAAAGCGGTACAGTAATCCCCTGCAGATGAAACCAAGAGCACCACAGAAAGGGAGATTACACAGGGCTTTGTAAATTGTTTCTATACATACGCACACACACACACACACACACACATACACACACACATGCACGTGCGCACACACACGCCAGCGATCGTCCCTGTGCTATTCTTACTTGGCTTCTGTTAGCCAGGAAAAAAAAATCCTCTAAGATCCAAAAAACAGAAAGGGGTGGTTTCAAAAGAGAGCAGTGACAAAGTGTGTGTGTGTGTGTGTGTGTGTGTGTGGATGCACCACAACGGAGCGGCCATATTGAAAACGCCAGGTTGTTCTTGACTACAAACCGAAACATTTGCGCCTGGATTTCCACAACTGAACGCCACGCGCTCGACTGCGTCCTGGATTATTACGTCATCCATGATCTCGTCGCCGTTGATGACATCATCCGAAAAGCAGAGGAACGTGATTGGCCGGGACGTGACGGACGGACAGGAAGTGACTCCAGACGGCAAAGACAGACCTGAATAGCCGCTCTTCTGTCTGCAGAGGGGCGGCTGAAAATTTTTTCCAAGATCACTTACCAGAAAAATAAAAGGTGGACAGAAAAGCCGGGAGCGAGGCGGCCGCAGCCCTGGGGATTATTCTCCTTATGTTACACGGATTAGCAGCGGCCTGACCTTTGACCCCTAGCGGGGATGTCTTGACTTGTGGAGTCGGGCGTGGGGTTTCTTCGTCTTCAAGGCGGAAAAGAAACAGTTCCATGTCATCGAGGTTTTGTTTACCTTTCAATGAAATCGGTCGCAACAGCGCCCTCTGCTGGCGGGAAGCGGAACTGCAGCGCGTCGCCGCTAATCCGTCGGGTTTGTTTTCAACTCGGTCCGGAGCGAGGCCAACTTCCAGGCCGGGCGGGCCGCCGTTTGACAGGAAGTGACGGGATTACGCCTTCCCGGAGATCGGATCGTAATCCCGGCGGCGAGATGGGCAGGTTTCCCGCTCCCGGCTCGATCGCCTGACGGGGATTAAAAAAAAAAAAGAGCGTGAGATAAATGAGATAAGGGTATAAAAGCGTGATCCCGTCGCGCTTCCTCTTCCTCTTCTTCCTCCCACGTCCTGATGCACGTGCGCGCTTCCCGTGCACGGTCGGGGGTTGCCGAGGGGAGGCGGCGGCGCCCGTCCCTTCGCCGACATTGCGAAGGTCCCCTCCGCCGTAATCCTCTCTGACTTTATTCACGCAAAGGTCATCGCTGATTCTCCAAATGGAGGCCGCCGTGGCCGTGGAGCGGGAGGCCACAGCTGTGTGTGTGTGTGTGTGTGTGTGTGTGTGTGTGTGTGTGTGTGTGTGTGTGAGGGTGTGTGTGATGCACAAGTATTATTACTCACCAATCGAGCGCGCTGGGATTTGGAGAATCGCCGCTTCCTCCTAGAAAGATGGCGGCGGCGGTGGCGGCCATCTTTGAGTTGGTCCTTATCAGGGGAGGAAGTCAAAGAGCTGAAAGCTGGTCATTGATCCAAACACAGCTGATCGATTGATGATTAGCTGATTGATTGTGAACATATTATTATTCTTATCATCATCATTATTGTTTTAGCATTAGCATTAGCATTAATAGTTACAATCTTTAATTAGCGTAAATTATTGTAGTTGTGTTATTATTATTGTTATTGTTAGCATTAGTGATTGATTGTGAGTAGATTTGCATAATTATTACAATTACTATTCTTATAATCATCATTATTGTTTTAAAATTAGCATTAGCATTAATAGTTACAATTACTAATCAGCATAAATTATTGTAGTTGTGTTATTATTATTGTTATTGTTAGCATCATTGATTGATTGTGAATGTATTTGCATAATTATTACAATTACTATTCTTGTGATCATCATTATTGTTTTAAAATTAGCATTAGCATTAATAGTTACTATTACTAATTTGAATAAATTATTGTAGTTGTGTTATCATTATTTTATTATTAGCATCAAAGATTGATTGTGAGTGTATTTGCATAATTATTACAGTGATTATTATTATCATCATTATTGTTTTAGCACCAGCATTAGCATAAATAGTTGCTATCACTAATTAGCATACATTTTGTATTTGTGTTATTATTATTATTATTATTAATGTTAGCATTGATTATTACTATGTTTTGTAACGAATCCTATTTATTTACTGTTTTTATGAGCAGATATAACTACTATCATAATGTTATCATAAATTATTATTAGATTATTGTTATGGCACAAATAGTTATACTATTATTCCACGCTTGAACATCAATCGCTCTCAGCACTCAGATTGAAAATAAGTTGACCAGAAATTGATAATGATCAATCAAACATATCAGAATATAAAATAAAATATGACGGGTCCATACAACGACGCCGACCGCTTTTCTTTTTTCTAGCCTTGAACAAAAGCCAAAACTCCTCATATCATCGTCCTCCGCTGGTTGACCTCCAACCGGCAGCGCCGGGTGGAGGAGGCGGTGGAGGTTCACGCACCGGCAGCCGTGCACGACAAGGGGAAACAGTCGGCGGGGCAGCGCCAGTCGATTGAGACAAAAAGAAAAGGAAAGGTCAGTGCTAAAGAGGGACAAAGTACTAATTAGGAGGAGCCAGTCCACTGGCTCTGCACAGAGGAGGGCTTCCTCGTCTTCCTCCTCCTCCGGGAGAAAGGCCTCGCCATCGGGACGTCGGAGCGCCGCTCAACCGAAACCGGAAAAAAAAAAAAAAGAAAGAAATTCCCAGAGCCGGGGGACGGGAGGGACGGCAAAGAGCGTGTTAGCTCGAGTCTCAAACTTCAAGCTAACGGGTTAAAGCTACTTGTTTGGAACAAACTGATTTAAGGGAATGGTTTAATCTAACAGGCTCTAGCTAGCTGTTTCAAGCTAACTGCTTCAAGCTAATTGGTTCAAGTTAACAGCTTCAAGCGATCTTTTTGGAGCTAATGTCTCCAAGCTAATGGTTAAAGGGTTTCAAGCTATAAGCTTCAAGTTAATGCTTTCAGGCTAATGGCTTCAAACTAGCAATTTCAAGCTAAAAGTTTCAAGCTAATGGCACTGAGCTAACAGTTTTATACTGACAGTTTCAAGCTATTAGCTCCGAGCTAAAGGTTTCAAAAAAAATCATTCCCAACACAAAAAAAAAAAGAAATAAACAGATTCAAGCTAATGGCTTCAAGATATTACCTTTAAGTTAAACAAGATAAAATAAAATCTGAACAAATTCAAAATTCCAAACTTTTGCCTGTAAATTTAAATCTGACTCTTCAGTTTGTTTCTTGTTTTAAGTTTTTTAATCCCTGTTCCCATTTTTTTTTTCTCATTCATCATTTTGGAGCTGAACTTCGACAAACTAATCTATTATTTTTGTTTTTATAATAACTTTTATTTTTTTTTCCCCATAAATTTAAATCTGACTCTTCAGTTTGTTCTTTGTTTAAATTATTTTAATCCCTTTTTTTTTCTCATTCATCATTTTGGACCTGAACTTCGACAAACTGATTTATTATTTTGGTTTTTATAATAAATTTTATTTTTTCCCCATAAATTTAAATCTGACTCCTCAATTTGTTCCTCGTTTAAATTTTTTTAATCCCTATTCTTTTTTTTTTCTCTCATTCATCATTTTGGACCTGAACTTTGACAAACTAATATATTATTTTTGTTTTTAAAATAAATTTTATTTTTTTTTCCCTATAAATTTAAATCTGACTCCTCAATTTGTTCTTCGTTTACATTTTTTTAATCCCTATTCCCATTTTTTTTTCTCATTTATCATTTTCGACCTAAACTTTGACAAACTAATCTATTATTTTTGTTTTTATGATTTTTTTTCCCCCCCGTAAATTTAAATCTGACTGTTCACTTTGTTCTTTGTTAAAGTTTTTTAATCTCTATTTCCATTTTTTTTCTCATCATTTTGGACCTGAACTTCGACAAACTAATGTATTATTTTTGTTTTTACAATTAATTTTTTTCCCCCATAAATTTAAATCTGACTCCTCAATTTGTTCTTCGTTTACATTTTTTTAATCCCTATTCCCATTTTTTTTCCTCATTTATCATTTTCGACCTAAACTTCGACAAACTAATCTATTATTTTTGTTTTTATGATTTTTTTTTTTCCCCATAAATTAAAATCTGACAGGTCACTTTGTTCTTCGTTTAAGTTTTTTAATCTCTATTTCCATTTTTTTTTCTCATTCATCATTTTGGACCTGAACTTCGACAAACTAATGTATTATTTTTGTTTTTACAATAAATTTTTATTTTCTTTTCCCCATAAATTGAATTCTGACCACTTTGTTATTCGTAAAAGCTTTTTAATCCCTATTCCTATTTTTTCTCTCATTCATCATTTTGGACCTGAACTTCGACAAACTAATCTATTATTGTTGTTTTTACAATTAATTTTTTTCCCCCTGTAGATTTAAATCTCACTCTTCAGTTTGTTCTTCGTTTAAAGTTTTTTAATCCCTATTCCCATTTTTTTTTCGTATCATTTTGGACCTGAACTTCGACAAACTGATCTATAATTTTTGTTTTTATAATAAATTTTTATTTATTTTTCCCTATAAATTCAAATTTGCCTCTTCAGTAAGTTCTTCATTTAAAGTTTTTTAATCCCCATTCTCATTTTTTTCTCATTCATCATTTTGGACCTGAACTTCGACAAACTAATCTATTATTATTGTTTTTATGATTTTTTTTTTTCCCCATAAATTAAAATCTGACAGTTCACTTTGTTCTTCGTTTAAGTTTTTTAATCCCTATTCCCATTTTTTTTTCTCATTCATCATTTTGGACCTAAACTTCGACAAAGTAATCTATTATTTTAGTTTTTACAATAAATTTTGATTTATTTTTCCCTATAAATTCAAATTTGCCTCTTCAGTAAGTTCTTCATTTAAAGTTTTTTAATCCCCATTCTCATTTTTTTCTCATTCATCATTTTGGACCTGAACTTCGACAAACTAATCTATTATTTTAGTTTTTACAATAAATTTGTATTTTCTTTTCCCCATAAATTGAATTCTGACAGTTCACTTTGTTCTTCATTTAAAGTTTTTTAATCCCCATTCTCATTTTTTTCTCATTCATCATTTTGGACCTGAACTTCGACAAACTAATCTATTATTATTGTTTTTACAATTAATTTTTTTCCCCCGGCATCCGGAGCTGGCAGGTGGTGGCGTTCCGTGCTCGCCGGCCTCCTTCTGCAAACACACTTCCTGTTTGTCTCTCATTTGTTTTCTCCAGCCACTCACGTCCTCCCGACTCCCTCGCATCCCAGCCGTTTGCTTAACCGTCTGATATCAGGCTCTTCTTCCTCGTCCCCGGAGGGCTTGTTTTCCGTTCGTGCCGCGGCGCTCTTCGACGACGCTTGAACACACAGCGGCGAGTGTTGTGGACAAACAAAAAAAAAAAAAACCATTTCGCGACGCCAACCGGAACAGGAACGCCGTCAGACGTGCCGCGGAAACACCTGCAAAGTTAGCGACCAAGTGACGATTTTGAATTTCTGCGCCTGGATCTCCCCAGAAGGTGGCGCCGGATCAACATCGGCGGTTATTTCGCCTCTGACCTTCACCGAGGCTTCCAGCGTCGGCGCGGGGAAGACATATTTCCAGCCGCCATCTCGACTAAATCTTATCTGGGACTCGGCAGCGCGGGTGTTCACGGGGAGAAAAAGGACGCGGCGTCGAGCGATAATGCTTTATCAGGCCAGGCGGAGGAACTCGGCGTTGTGGATGATTCCGCCGTAACCATGGGAGCGGAGAAGAAATAAGCGAAAGAGCGAGGTCACGCGAGTGAGAGGTAGCCATCTTTAATACGGCGGCCCATTACATCTCGCCTTTCAAAAGCGAGGCTCTTGATGAAAACGATAATATTTAAAAAGAAAAAGAAACGGCGGTTTCCCCGTCACTTGACATTTCCGATGACATTTGAGCCGCCGGGAATCCGCGGCGCCCCCCCCCTCCTTACCCTCCCGCGTAAGACGCGTCTTATCGGCGGGGATTAGCCGGCGGCGCTATTCAGAGGTGTTACGCCGTGCTAATAGTACGCGGGGATACTTTACAAGCGATGCTAAAAATGCCCGGCGTTCTCACAAGCGGGATTTGGCCCCTTCGCAAAGGAACACTTCCGAGTATGCAAATGCCGGCGGAGGAATCGGGGCTTAGCAGATTTGACTGGCTCAAACAAAAGCGAGCGGCTCTTTTTCCCGAGACGCAACTGCCCGTCACTTTGCGGGATTAAGGCTAAGAGTTGTGACGATGTGTTGAACGAGAGGACAAAGGGGACGCCAACGCCGCCGTGACGCTCCTTACGGCAGTTATTACGGGCGGCGCCCCCTACTGGCGGGACATGAGACTGACGGGAAGCCGCGATCTTCCCTCCGAGCGGCCGCTAGCTAGCTTAGCATGGGTTGTTTACATGGCGGGTTCACGTCTTCTCATATCTCCGATCTTCTCGCCTCCCGGTATCAAGCCGCGCAGCCGCTAACCCAGCATCTCTCTCTCACACACACACACACACACACACACACACACTTCACAGGGCTCGGTTAATAGAAAAAGAAATTGTCGGCAGGAGCGCCTGACGCCGCCTCCCTCCGGAACGAGCTGGTTATTAAACACTGATGGGATTACCGGGCCTGCAGAGATGCTAGGTCAGCATTCCCTTGATGCTTGGTAGCAACAGGCCAGAGGTGGGCGCACACACACACACACACACACACACACACACACACACACACACACACACACACACACACACAAAGTGAAAAACAAAGTGTATCAGTTTCTCAAAGGCCCATTCGGTCAATAATAATCTGCTCGCAGGAAGGCAGGGATTTTGGGGGCGGAGCCAATCTGTTGTCAATGAGGAAGGAGGCGGGGCTTCACCAGCTGTCAATCACAGGGTCGCAAATAGAGACTGAAGATGGAGGACACGAGCAGAACCAGGCAAACTCATTTTCCTCCTTGTGGCAGGAAAATGAAACAAAAATGGTTAAATAAACCTGTTTTTAAATCTCACGCCTGTGACTTCTTGATAATCCAAATCCCAATTTTCGCTAACATCACCTAGCATCTGATAAGATAAGATAAGAACAACTTTATTAATCCCGAAGGAAATTTTTGTGCCAGAGTTACAGAAAATATAACAGTAATAAATAATAATAAGAAAAAGGCAGAATTAGAAATAAAAATAAACTATAAAGTGTCTCTGCTAGCTGTTAGCTATCATCGTTAGCTTTTCCCACGCACTTAATTTTGCAATCCCAGCTCATCCAGTCGTCTCCGATCCGCGCGAGTAATTACAAAATTTAAAATACTTAAATATTTTATTTGACCCCCTTCCCCCTCACAGCTTCTGATTTTCGTGCCACATTTCCTCCGGAGGTTTTTTTTTTTTTTTTTTTTTTTTTCCTCCCCGCATCCCTGTCAAAATTACCATTTCCTGCCTGGCTGTCAGTCATGATAATCTGCATAGAAATGTAATCCCAACACTGCTTTAAGGTGATGGGGATTAGCAGACACACCCAGCGAGAACGTCGGAACCCGCGAAACACACACACACACACACACACACACACACACACACACACACACATTATGGATGCAGTGACTCCGGTGAGATGAGGGGATTAAGGGTGGAGGATGCAGCCTGGCAGGTGACGCCCAGCTGGATGGGGGGAGGGCATCCACGGGAGGTGAGCACCTCCGCATCTCCTCGACCTCCTCCAGGCGGGGAGGCGGGAGGAGACCCTCCACCCCCCCCCCCCACGCCGCCGTCCCCGCCCCGCCGCTAACGGGAGGCGGCACATCGACGGCGTCCTTGGCGAATTCCACCCGCAAGGACGTGAGGAGAATCCAGACGGGAGGAAGCCGAGCAGCGGGAGGTGCAGGAGGAACATCTGGGCTGGAGGAATCACATGATAAACACACACACACACACACACAGTTTTGGCTCGTTTACGCTATTAAACCCCATGTTTTAGCTAGTTTGCAGCCTCCCGTGAGTACTTCTCTCCATCTTCTCGCCTAAATCTTCTCCTGATCCGTCCTTTGGAAATGAATTCTTTGAGTTGTTGGAGGGGGCGGGGCCAGACGGCGCCCCCCGCGCAACGGCTAACCGCTACAGATTAGCCGCGGCGAGGCTGCTGGAGCGGCGTGGAGCCGGCGGACCGACCAAACCCACCCCAACCCGGCCCAGCGGGATGCGGCGCCCCGGCCGGAGCGTCCTTGAGCGAAATATTCCCATTTTAGACACATTTTTGGGTATATTTAAAGACAATAACTTCAGATTCGGGTGTTATTTGTGTATATATACTGCTCAAAAAAATAAAGGGAACACTTGAACAACACAATGTAACTCCAAGTCAATCCCACTTGTGTGAAATCATAGTGTCCACTCAGGAAGCAACACAGATTCATTTGGACTTGTTTTAAGGACATTACATCAAAGTTGGATCAGCCTGGAGTTTGTTTTTACACTTTAATTTGGAGTGTGATTCCTCATCCAGACCTCCATGGGTTAATACGATTGATTTCCATGGATAATTTTTGTGTGATTTTGTTGTCAGCACATTCAACTGTGTAAAGAGCAAAGTATTTCATAAGAATATTTCATTCATTTAGATCTAGGATGTGTTTTTTAAGTGTTCCCTTTATTTTTTTGAGCAGTGTATATTTTTTCCCACTATTCTGTCGTCTAGTATCCTTGTTGTTGTTCACTCTCCTGCATATTCTCTTTTAATTGTCTCTTATTTATAGTCATATTTATTTATATTGTCATTGTTACGCTTAATTTCCCCTTTTGCGATCAATAAAGTATATCTTAAGTAAGGCTAGCATGAACACATACGTTTAGCATTTAGCTGCTTGCTAACGTTGATGTGAAAAAAGAGGGAACGGGAGGTTTTGCATTTTAAACTTGCGGTTTTAATTTAGCGCAAACGAAAAATAAACAAACAAACAAAAAAAAAAAAGATTTAGTTGCGCTCACGTCGTCCCGCCTTCTGGTGGCGCCAGAAGCGAGCTGAAGCGCAGCAGCTGCAGGTCGACTTGCGGCCGCGGTTCTTTCCCCTGCGACCAGCCGCGGCTGGGCGGCGGCGGCGGGGGCGGCAGGTCGGCGTCGTCATGGAAGCACTGGGCGTTGTTGTTGGAATCCGGCGGGGAAATGCTGCGGCGGCAGCGGACCGGGAACGCCCCCCGGTGGCGGCGGCGGTACAGCAGGCAGGATGCTAGCAGCAGCGCCGCCACCAGGAAGCAGAGCAGGAAGAAAAGCACGTAGACCGCTTTCGTCTCCGTGGAGATGGACGACTTACAACCTGCGGGGGGGCACACGGTGTTAGCTTCCTGTCCTGGCAAGCCCCGCCCCCTCATCTAGGCCCCGCCCCCTCAGCACTTACAGTTAAAAATGCGGTGAATACATACAGCGGTACCTTGACTTAAGAGTTAAATTGGTCTTATGTCACATTTCCCTGAAATGCTATGAATCCGTTCCAGCGCCGCGGTTTGGTTTTTAAAATAAGAAAAACGTGGAAAGAAAATATAAAAAGAGATTTAAAGGAATACACTGGTTTTATTAAGTGGCTTTACCTTGAAAATCGGGTGAAGTTCTATCCATAACTTCCTGGCTACACACTTAATGCTACAATGTGTTGCTAAACGTGCGCTACATTTTAAGTCTTCATTTTTGGACGGAGTGACGCCGCTCCTCTTTTTTAAAACCATCAAACCAGACCCGACCAGCTTTGACCGACTCATCGGTGACGGATTGCCAACTCCTGACAAGCGAGTAAACAACACGCACACGTTTTTCCATATTTTCTCTGGCCTACCTAGCGGCGGTAGCGTATCCGACTGCCTTAAAACGCCACTTCACGTCGGTGTCGAACGCTCGTCCGTCTCGCTTCTACCTCAAAATCCACTCACCGACGACTTGGATCTTGGGAATACTCTTAACTCAAGGCGCTCTTAAGTCAAGGTTCCACTGTATTTCCCAGAATTTTCCAGAAATCTTAACAAGATCCAGTTCCCTTCCGGTTCTTCTGCGCTACCTGAGCTGCTGGCGTCCACGCAGACGGTGCCTCCGGGCCCCAGCCGGGACTTGTCGTGGAAGCCCGGCCTGCAGCGGCAGGCGTAGGAGCCGAACTGGTTCACGCAGTCGGCGTGGACGTCGCACAGCATCAGATGGGTCCCGCACTCGTTCACGTCTGGGGAAACACGCCGCGGTGAACTCCCCGTCGCCCTCCTCCTGACGAACACCTCCCTTTTTTTTTACCTCCGGCGGAGACGGAAACCACCACGGCTTGCTGGTCGTGCCCGGAGAGGGCGATGCCGGTGCCGAGGAGCCCCTCCAGCCCCGAGTGGATGGAGCGGTAGATGTGCGAGGGGTCGCGCCCCTGGCCGGCGTTCAGCCACAGGATGTACAGCACGCCTGCCTTTAACCTGCCAAAAAAAAAAAAAAAATGGGAACCAGTAAATCGCAGTTGGGTTGGCGACGCTGAGGTTTTGTAGTCGGGGGGCGACGCGCAGCAACCTTTTTATCCTTTTGGGGGTCATGGCGAGCTGGACAGGCAGCGCAGCTAGCTGTTTGCTAATCTAGGACACATACGGGAGCGATGACGGACGGTCACGGCGTCTAAATTTGTGATACTCCAACAAAATAAAAGCCGACTGAGGTCCGTTTCCGTCCAAAGCCGACCCCTCGGGAGACTCCCTTCTCGCTCACCAGGCTCTTCACCGAGGCCATGAGCGCCTCGGCTAACTCGTGACTCGCTTCGGTCGCCCGGGTGAAGGTCAGCTCCACGGCCACCTCGAACAGGTGATCTACCGGAGGGGACGAATTTTAAAAACAAAAACTACCGACGGTTGCCGTTCGCAGAAGTGCAATTGGGCGACTCACCGCCCGGGAGGTGCGACATCGTCGATTGGTTTCGGAGGTTCACTGCCGGGAGAAAGAAAAAAGTGAAGGAGGCGTTACAGGTCAGGAGACGCCGCCGCCGTGCGGACACTCACAGTGGTGTCTGCGGTCGGACAGCGGCTCCATGTCGATGGGGTCGGGGTGCGTCTGCGGCGAGTCGGGGGTCGGGGGTCGCGAGTCCGAGGCGTCCGTGACCACCTCGGCAGCCGGTCCCGAGCCCACGCCGATCAGCTCCTCCTCTGGCGGTGAAGCTGCCTCCGTATTTGGCGGAAGAGCGGGAGGCGTCGCCAAGTCGGACCGAGGTGTGTGGGCGGCGCCTCTTTCCGAGCGCGACGTCCTGAGCGTCAAAGGCGGCACGGTGGACGACGGCGGCGGCGGCGGCGGCGTGGACGTCTGGTGGTTGTCGGATGCCGTATGGTCGTCTTCCTCCTGAGGAGATGGAACTTCTTCAGGAGATGCGATGTTACTGCTTCTGTATTTACCGCTACGCTGATGATACACAACTTTACATCAACCGCCGCTTGTCTAAAAATAAAAAAGCGTTTAAGTCACTTTAAAATGATTGGATCCTGAATTCCAGCCTGTAAGCTGCCACTTTTTCACTTGCTTTGAACACCGCGGCTAATTTATGGATTTTTTGGGGGGGGGCTAACAAGCTTCACGACGCCAAAACATTTAGCCTCGTCACATCGGACCGACGAAATTCTGAGGCCGTTCAATTCTGACATGGAAGATACCAAGAAGGATCTGGGAAAGACCAAAAACTAGCCCCCAGATAACGCTCCTATTCAATCCAGGTAATATCACTTTTTATTCCAACAAACGCCCCCCCTCCGTTAGCATAGCAACCCCTCTTGGAACTAGCTTCTGCAGATCAACTCTTCCATTTCCATAACTTGGACCCAAAACTCTGGCGGTTGCACTCGTAAACTCCCCACAGGTCATTAGAACCGAATAAGCCTCTTGGGCGAGGGCTAAAACGTCTTCAAGTGAAGAAATACAGGTTGCGAGAAGACGCTGAAGCATACGACTAATGTGCGCAGGAGGAAGACGAAGGTAGCCGTCAGCTAGCTGGTGAGGCTTATAGTCAGGTGCGCCTAATAGTCCAGAAATTACAGTCACCATTTTTAGATATACGTCACCTTTTTGGGGTGCCAACAAACGCGCCATTAGCTAAAAGATCCGCGTCGCTCGCCTCGCACCCACCTCCACCTCGGCCCAGGTCCCCTCCACCCGCTCGCCGGGGGGGTCGTAGTAATCCTCCTCCGGTTCCGACCCGGCCAGCGACGGGTCCTCCACCACTTCCCCCGACAAAACCGCCTCGTAGTCGGGGAGTTCCGGGACCTCCTGCGGCCCGAAGGCCCGGTAGCGTCCGTAGAAGCCGCGGTACCGCCGGCCGGGCCGGCCGGGGATGAGCAGCACCACGTGGAGGGTGTCCGAGGAGGAGGCGAAGTGAGCCTCCTGCCAGCAGCGCTGCAGGACCCTGTGGGCGCCGGCGCCGCCCGCCGGTTCGTCCACGTGGATCTGGTCCTGCTTGAGGTGGCAGTCGTCGTAGGGGGTCAGGTCCTCCAGGTGGAGCTGGATCTGCCTCCCGGGATCCACCCGGATGGTCCAGTTGCACCAGAGGGGCGGGTTGGAGCACAGGAAGTCCGGGGAGAAGAACTCGCCGCGCTCGCCGCGGAGCAGCTGGTGGCAACTGCGCAGGGCGAAGAAGGCGCCGCCGTCATCGCCGCCGCCGCCGCCGCCGGCGGGTCCGTCTGGGGAGGCGGCGTCGCAGGGTTTAGAGGCGGACATAAGAATAATAAGAATAAGAACAACTTTAGTAATCCCGAAGGAAATTGCTGTGCCAGAAATACAGAAAATATAACAGTGATAAATAATAAAAGGCAGAATTAGAAATAAAAATAAACTATAAAGTGTCTCAGTGAAACTATAAAGTGTCTTAGTAAACAGTGATAAAACTATAAGTGTCTTAGTACATCGAGGAGAAACATCCGGAAGCTGCGGACGCCAGGCGCCATCTTGGGCCTGGTTTCCATGACAACCGAATCCACACAGAAGGCTAACTTCTACCATTCTAGTCATTTTAGATGGTTGCTGGTTGTTTTATAAACAAACAAGTCCAGACATAGTTTGTTGTCAATTTAGTACTTGATTTTGGTTTCTTTACTAGTTTATTTAAGAAAAAAAAAGGTAAATATTTAAATTCTTTTTTTTTTTTAAGTTTCAAGTTGCAATTTTTGTAAGTCGCTTTGGATACAAGCTAAATGATTGAAATGTAACGTTACAAAAAGAAAAATTAAAATGTAGCACTCATTAAAATAAAATAAAAAGTTAGACACACACACACACACACACACACACAGAATAAAAAAAGTCCAGTCACTCAAATTAAACGTGTGTGTCATGACATGTATGTGTGTGTGTGTGTGTTAAACAAACCTGCATGACTCACCTGGAGGATGGTCGGTCACCTCTCCGTAGAACTACAACACACACACACACACACACACACACACACACACATACACACATACACACATACACACATACACACATACACACATACACACACACACACACACACACACACACACACACACACACACACACACACACACACACACACACATACACACACACACACACACACACACACACACACACACACACACACACAGATTACAATTAAATTAAATGAAGGGCGGTGTGTGTGTGTGTGTGTGTGTGTGTGTGTGTGTATTGGAGTGCGCGTGTGTGTGTGTGTGTGTGTGTGTGTGGGGGGGGGGTCTTTAACCTGCGCATGCGTATGGAGGCCGCCGAGCAGCAGCAGCAGGAGCACGCGCAGGGCTCGTGGGCCGGTGAAGTCCTCGTGGGTCATTCCGCAGCGTCTCGCTCGTTCGTCCGTTCGAAACTCTGGAACGAGCGCACGCGCCTCCCGCCACCTCAGTTAAACCGCTTCCGGTTCCGGTCCGCTTCCGGTCCGTTTCCGCTTCCGGTCCGACCAGCTGGGGCTCGTTGGCTTCCTAATTGGGCTTCCGGTCGCCACGAGGTGGGGCGAGTGAATGAAAGAATGCAATTAAATAAATACATTTAATAATAACAGATGAATAAATCTAAATAACGAAAAAAAAAGAAATAAACGAATATATAAATGATTTAGATAAATAGATGGTGATAAATAAATTAACGGACGGAGTGAAAAATAAGCTGAGGATTAAATACATAAGTGATACAAAAAAAAACGTTTAAATAAATAGATATATTCAAAACAATTTACAAAAAAAGATTATGTATATTTGAATGTCACTTTCACTTTTATTATTGTGAAATTTTTTGACTTTTGAGGTTTTTTTTTAATATCATTCAGTGGGGAAAAACACACTTTTAAAGATAAAAAATAAATAAATTAGTATGTAAATAGTTGTCAGGGAGAAAACCACACATGGAGATTGTCAAACTGAAAATGTATGATGAATTATAGATAAAAGTCTCATTTATTTTACTCGGATGAAAATTAAAGTTTCCAACTGTGACGCTGATTTACATCAATTCATCTTCACATCAAAATATGATTATTATCATTTTCCTTCTGATTGTCGTGTTTATTTTTAATTGAAGTTCTGAAACGATGAACGTATTTGCTCGGCAATACTAAAACTTTATCCTTTTATTTCATCATTTCCTTTCCCGCTGTGTTTCCACGCGACGCCCGTCTGCGGTTTGTGATTACATGATAACAAACACACGTTCACCAGAAAAGTCCATCATTTCTCTTTATCTTCCAGAAACTTTATTTCCGTCAGACGTCATGTCATTAGAACACGATGGGCTTTTAGCCTTAACTTTAACACTTTATATTTTATTATATTTCTTATTCTCCCTCCTTCCTACGATTATCTATTATTGTTATGTTTCGCTTGAAACTCTGATGCCAGATTTGATGAAACAACAATTATGATAGGAAATGCGTCCTTGAAAAGAAAAAAAAAAAAGAAAATAAAATCATCAACGTCTGCGGAAATGCGGTGACGATGCGACGTCTTTTAATTCCGATTCGGCGTCGGGGTTCGCGGCTCACTGGCAGCCGAGCTCCAGGTCGACCACCCAGGGCCAGATCTTCAGCATCTCCTGCGGGCTGCAGCCGTGGACCAGCATGAGGCTGCGGTAGATGCAGGGGTTCCGCCTGGACTTCCCGTCGATGTCGAACGTCCTGAAGCCGGGGTGCTTCCGGGGCGCCAGGCCCAGCCTCTGCAGGCACATCCCCGTGTAGACGTCGTCGATGGGGTAGAGCGCCACCTGCCGGGAGACGGCGTGAAGCCGTAGCGCCAGGTCGCCGGATAGGAGGTAGCCGCCGCCGCCGGCGTACGGCGGGTACGCGCCCACGAAGACGCTCTCCGGGATGAAATACTTGAGCTTCTTGTCGCGGTGCGGACCGGCGTCGGTGATGACGTCGCCGATGAACAGATCGGTGGCGTTCTGGTCGGGCAGGGAGCGGAGCAGGTCCAGGATCCGCGGCGTGTTGACGAAGACGTCGTCGTCGCCCTTGAGGACGAAGCGCGCCCGCGGACACTCGCGGGCGAACCACTCCAGGAAGAGCACCTCCTTCAGCGTCAGGTTGAAGAAGTTCTCCCGGTAGTCCCACAGGAGGAGGTCGCCGTGCAGCTCCCCCTCGTGCTCCAGCATCCGCAGCAGGTCGGGATGGTCGTCCTCGGGTTTGGCGTTGCCGAGCAGGAAGACCGTCGCCACCGTGCCGTCGGCCACCGGGCCGGCGCCACCCCACGTCTGGCGGATAGCCTGGCGCCGGTCGAAGTGCTGCGCTAGCGACTTGATAACCAGCAGCAGGAAGGGCGCGTCCTTGCACAGGCGGGGCTGGCGGATCACCATGGGGTACGACCTGCAGCGCATGTACAGCAGGAAGTCCTGCAAACCTTGCGGCAGGGCGTAGAAGTCCGCGACCTGCACGCGGACCCCGTGGTCGGGCTCGCACGGGTTCGGCGGATCGCCGAGCTCGCCGCGGAGGAGCCCCGGGTTGAAGATGGGGCTGTGGAGGAGGTCCAGCCGCCGCTGCTCCCTGTTCCAGAAGGAATCGCTCAGCTCATGCAGGTGCCAGAAGCCCCTGGACGGGATGAGGATCTTACTCTCCGGCCCGGACCTCCAGGAGACGCCCACCAGGACGCAGATGAAGACATTGAAGGTCATCGCGAAGTAGAAGAGCCTCATCTTCCTCCGGGCGACCGGCGCGATGCCTTCCTTCGGCATCTGCAAGCAGAGGGACGGGATGAGAGCCGGAGAAACCGCGCCTTCCCGGGATTCGGGGAACATGGCGAGGAGGACGGCGAGGATCTGCCGGACGCTGTGGGAGCTCAGACCGGCTGCGCACAAGGCCGTGTTTTCATTCCTAATCTGGAAGAAATGTTTCCCCTCCTCCTCCTCGGCGGCAATCACACGTTTCCAATTTTCCTGCCTGCTGTCGCCCGCGATCATTGTTTCCCGATCGCACGGAGAAAATAAAAAGGAGGATGCTGCTCGTTACCGAACCCCAGTCATCTGATGTTTTTTTTTTCCTATTTTAAATTTTTCTTTTATGATGCAAATTTTTTTTGATCTTACTTTTAATTTGATATTTTATTTTCTTACGTTGTCATATTTTTGCATTTCAATTTATCCTATTTTACATGTGTATATCATTTGAAATCATATTAAATTTGAACCTATTTCAATTTTAATTTTTATTCTAGTTCACAAAATATTAATTTGATATAAAATAAAAATAAATAATAATAGAATAACAAAAAAATATAAATTTTATTTTTTATTTTTATTAAATTTATTTATTTATTAAATAAATATTTATTTAATATTATTTTATTTAATATAGTAATAATACTAATAATAACAAATAAAAATATTTAATATTATAATGTATAAATAACTATTTATATAAATAAATATTGATTAAAATTGTATTAAATATTATATTATATTTATAATATATATATAAAAATATATGTATATATTTTTTTTTCATACATTTTTTTTTTAAATATCGATTTAAAAAACATGAAATGCATCAGATCTCCTCCGCATTTCCCTTTCCACTCGCTCGACCATCGCAGCGACTTCCCCGTCCCCCCAAATTAAAACTCTTCCCCACCATCACCGCGGTTGTGAAACATGCTTATTCTCAAAATAAATCCAAAACAACCTGCAGTTTACGGGCCCGAGGCACCGACACTTTACGCCTCCTGAGCTGACGGCTCAAAGGTCAAACCCTGTCTGGCGTCTCAGCCAAAGGGTTTCTTCCAGGGCGTCGCCTACCTCGACAAGACGAATTCTTCCGTTCCACCCTCTTTATCCGCCGAGCCGCAGCGCGGATCCAGTCCTCGGCTTTTTCCCGGTGCCTCCCGCCGTGCACGCGTCAGTCCCTTCGCCGTCTCGGCAGAAAAGCGTGTTAGAGGTGCGGCCGAAGCGGCGGCTCCTCCTTCCCGCTCAAACGTACGCCTGTACCTGCTCGTCTGGTCTTGCAGGGAATCCGAACCCGGCGTTACAGCAGTCAGGGTTTGGTCTCCTCGTGAGAGACGCGCATCACCTGTTGCTACTAGAGGACGGCCTTTGACCTTTGACCCCCACCGCAGATCCTCTTGATGCCAAAGGAGGATGTTGTTTAGCATGTATGCTAACTGTAACCCGATGCTCGGACAGTACCGCGTGAGACTTGTTTTTAATGTATTTTATTAAACATTATACAAGCTAGCGAGATAAAATAGGCTATAAAAATGAACCACGGGTGATTATTTAGCGCAGTCGGGGGGCAATTCCAGCTTCCACCGGAGGAACGGGCGGGGTTTAACCTGGCAGTCATCCACGGGTCAGGGTCCACTTTCCTGTTCGTTCCCACACCGACGCTTTCGCCTCGTCAGACATTTCGTACTCGCGTGAAATAATCTGGGATCTCAGACACGCAGAGTAAACGGGAACGTTTGGATTTTTCACAGTAGCTTCTCGTGAGACCAGGCACAGGAGGGACGGCTTTTGGCACGGTCCCCTGTCGTCTCCGATCCCGCGGTGGCCGACCAGGAGCCTCGGTCCTGACGAGGAGGACGAGGCTCGAACCCGTCCGAATCCATCTTGCGGAAACACTCGGGATAGATTTGCGTCCGTTTCCTCGGTTCAGCTCTGCTGGACGATGCCGTTGATGCTCTGTTGGATGTCGGCCATTTTCTTCAGCACCTGACTGACGGCGGCTTCGTCGAGCTCCAAGCAAACAAAGTCAGAGCCCTACGAGAGGAGACGCGTCATTTATTTCTACTATTTCAGGTCATTTATGGTTGATTTGGTGTTTAGGACACAGGTTAATTCCTGCTCCCTGTGTCTGCCTCACCTGTCCCGTTCGGCCGAGCTCCAGCTCCATCAGAGCGACGGGCCCGGCGTGCGCGGCGCCCCCGCGGCTGGCCGCCGTCTGCAGGTCCACCCTCCAGGAGACGCCCCTCAGGCCCGGCTCCCAGCGGCTCTGGGCCAGCAAGCTCTCCCTCACCCGGACCCTCTGGCTTTTCCAGAAGCGGGCCAGGGCGGCGGCTTGTTCGGCGGTCACGCCGCCGCTGTGCTTCTTGGTCTGGGCCGTGAGGAAGGCCTCCAGCTGAGCCTGATCCATGTCAGCAGTGGCGATGGACTAGGGAGCGCCGGAGGAAGAGACAGATCGTCAGTTTTAGCACCAAGAGCACATTAATAATTAATGAGATACATCTTTTTGATGACCAGCAAAATGAGAGAACATTTTAATCTTTAGTAACCCTCCTCTTGTGTTAGGGTCGCCAGCGACCCGGTTTAGTTTTTAAATGCATAAAATAATCACTTTTTTATTGCATCAAGGCTTCTTGACTTTGTCAGGAACCTTGATTTCAACAAAATTCAACAAAAACTTTTTTTTTCACTGCATTATAAAATGCTCTAGTTAAAATTATGTCCTTTGTAGTCGACCCGGGTATAAAAATAAGATTACAAAGCAATAATTATAGCCAAAATTTAAATCATAAATGCATTGTCAGCCAACACGATGACAGGCAACTCCTCCCCCAATCATGTGAGCTTCTGGGGATGCTCATTTGTCCAGGATTGCTCCAAAAAAACAAAACAAACAAAGATGAGCATGTCCAGTCACGTCCTTGACATGACCACTGGACTGCAGGGTCACAATATCACTTGTGACATTTTTTTTACCACCTATGACTTTGGACAAGAACTCCTCAAGAGAGAACTTACCATGGTGGGCACAGTGAAGAAAAATAAACCTGAGTTGCCTGCTGAAATCGTCCAAGTTTGTTTTTACGGACACCACCACCGTTGTCTCATATTGTCCAAAAAGAAGACAGAATGTGATACTTCTGTCTACTCTTCACAAAGCTGCAGCTGTGTCATCAGGAAGTGATAAAAAGCCCACAATTATCCTTGACTATAATAAAAACAAAGGAGGAGTGGACAACCTGGACGAGCTGACAGCACCTTCACTTGCCAGCGAATGACCAGAAGATGGCCAATGATATTTTGTGTTATGACCTGTCCTGTGTTTCAGTGTGTTCCTTTTTAAGTCCTATTGCTGACATTTTCTTGTTTCTTTGCATTTTCTTGAAGAAAATATATATGGGTCGAAAATGACCCATAACACCATCGATGTTACTATAGTTAAAAATTTTTAAATGAAAAAATTAAATCAACAAATTCATTTCAGAGATGTGTTCTATACCCCTTACCAGTATTCTGGTAACACAACATCCTTTAATTTACTAAAATTAATCTCTTGAGGTTAATTTTTCTGTTTTTTATTGAAATCGAGAAGTATACTAATAACAATAAAAAGGCCCAGAGAACCACAACAAAAAAATTTAAATCCAATGTTTTCATGGATAAGGAAGCCTAACAAGGTAACCAAGAGAAAAAGAATTGAATAATTTAAGTTTTTATTTTTAGTGTATTTTAAAGCTGATTTAAGACACGGGTCGAAACCGACCCGTTAACACCGGGGATGCTACCAGAAAACTAACACAGGAGGAGGGTTGAAAGCCGAAATACTCCCAAATGAGCAAGAAATGCACCCTCGATTTGCAAGCGTAACCAACATTAATATCTCAAGCTAGCGATAACTGGTTAACAATGAGTAAGAGATTAATACGCTGCTAGTAAGAGAATGCCGGAAAATCAGGAGAGAATTGGCTTTAAGTAGTGGATAAATTATCTAAAATTATCTAAAAGAACTTTAGTAAACAAAACCCGGAAATGAACTCGAACGACAGAAACACACACCGGAAGTAGCCTGTGTTTACGTTACATTTCTCTAAGAGACGCCTGAATACAATTAACATGCATTCAGATTGTTTAAGAGCGCTTTGATTTGTTATTGCAGTTTTGAAAATCATAAATATTCTGGGCCGGTGCATGTATAATGGAGGTTCCCGGTTCACCGCGGAGGACGAGAGAGT
This sequence comes from Fistularia commersonii, assembly GCF_037954325.1. NCBI lineage: Eukaryota > Metazoa > Chordata > Actinopteri > Syngnathiformes > Fistulariidae > Fistularia > Fistularia commersonii. The sequence continues at coordinate 4,723,246 of NC_141295.1, read as the reverse complement.
CCGGTACCGGCGCGGTTTACCGATGCTAGCATTGGGATCGTTAGCTCCGCTATCGCTTCGCGGCATCGTCGTCTCACCTTCAGCAGGCCTTTCATCCGCTCCAGCAGCGCCGTGAACTCGTCGTGCGGAAGCTCCGGGTACAACTCGCTCCGTAGCAGCTCATCGGTGATGTCGCTGTTGTTGTAATAAACTTTCTGGGCGATTCCGTTCAGCAGGCCGCTCAGGGACTTGGTCGGTTCTGCGTCCGCCATCTTTTCCGGCTTTGCCCGGGATCACGTGGTTATGATCACGTGATATCAGTGCTGAATTATGGGACTTGTAGTTCTATAATACTTTCATCTAAATTGCCTTACTCTGTACACTGTACACACACACATACACAAAAAATGATTCAGATGTAACAATAAAAATTAAATAACGAATTGGCAAAGTAGATAAGTTAAAATAACTAAAAGTGCAGAGCAGTTGCCATCAGATGGAATAGGCCGCTTTAAATGATGTCCATTTTAATTTGTAGTCTTTGCCTCACTGGTTCTACTACTTCTTATGAAAATAGAAATAATTCATCCACCATATGCCACTTATCCTATATAGACAAACAACCATTCACTAAGTCATTGGGATTCCCCCAAGAAGGGAAATATGGTAATGAGGCAGTGACCGAGGGATAAAGCATATATACATGAAAAGGAGCATTTTAAAGAGGAAATTAGACATTATGTCGGTCGGTTGGTCGGTCATCACGTTCTTATGAGTTCATCATGTAATCAAATGTTTAATAAGCGGTCAGACCGAAGAGTAAAAACCCTCCACTTTTGCAGAAAGTTAAGTCAGAAGCTAAAGAAAAAAAACACTGCCCTGACTTTTTGATTTGTCAATAAAAAAGATCTTTATTTAAAAAAAAAAACAGTTCCAGATTTATCTTTTAAAAGTTCCAAATGCATGAAAATCGAAGAGCATGCATGGATTTTTCTGCGGAGAACGCTGGCCATCCTGTACGATCACGGTGACGGTCGCGCCCATATTGTTCACACATATATGTATGTGTATACAGGACTGTCTCAGAAAATTAGAATATCACGATAAAGTTCTTTATCTTCTGTAATGCAATTAAAAAAACAAAAAATACTTTTTCATGATATTCTAATATTTTGAGATAGGATTTTTGAATTTTCTTAAGATGTAAGCTCTAATCAGCAATATTTCAATTGATTTGTAATGAATCCAGAATGTATGACATTTTTGGTTTTTGTACAGACCTGTATATTTTTAGCCTTGATATTGGGAAATAATTGATATTGAGCCTATTGAATCCAAATATATTGATATTTGAAAAGAAAAGATATTGGCAAAGAAAAAAAAAGATCAAACTGATCTTTGGGTTTTCAACCAGGGCGTTCATCTCCGACGCTTCGGCTTTGAATAAGCCGAACTCCTGCTTTGATGAGGACCAACACCCTGGCTTCTGCCCACATATTTAGATTTATCATTTACATAATTTTTGACAGGTTGCTTATCTGTATAACACCATGGATTGTATCCATCAGATGTGCTGTAGCAGGGCACGCACCGCAATTCAGAGTTTATATAATCACAACGGAATATTTTCTCTTTATCAATTGTATTCCCCAGTCGTTCGAGGACTTCAAGGGCGTCTTTTTCATTGACACCGGAGCTTCCTCTGGGGATGTAATTCTTTGAGAACACAAAAGCATAATTGGTCCACTCTTTGAGATAGTCGAGGTACGGCAGGATAGAGTGCGATGGGTTGTCTGACATGCATCGGTTTAGGCATGGTGAGGCGTAGACAAAAAACACCAACAAAGGACTTTTCCGATTAACATCGAGCAAAGAGTTAAAGTTCTCCAAGACGCGGAGCTCTGCATGTTTTACCCCATCAGGTATCTGCCTCAGAACGGTGGCGGCCACCATGTTGGATGTATCGTACACCTCCCCTTGCTGGATAGTTGTGAACATTTTAGGAGCCTCTCTTGAGACCTGGTCGACGTCGTATTTATTGTCCTTCTTTCCGACGCTGACAGCCACACTGAACATGGGGCACTTCCTGCCAAGGGAAAAACAAGACAGAGAATTAAGTGAATAAAGAAAGAAGTCATTCACGTTACAGAATTAGAGCTCCACGCCGACAGGAGGGATACGATCATGTTTAGCATTGTAGCCGACGAGGAGCTAACAGTCATGAGAATAGGGGAAGAGCGGTTATTTGGATTGAAACGCGGTTTGAGATTGAGTGTCTGGAGACGTGTTTCCCTGTACAATGAAATTCTTATAAATTCTCATTAAATGTACTGATGCAGTCAGATGCAAATAGTGCAGGGGAATGTAAACAGTGCACAGGAAACTTTGCAACGTCACCTGAAACATGTATGACGTCGACAATACGTAGAACATATTATGGGGATGATGTTTTAATATCACATGAGTACTTTCAGTGACCTTTTAGTGCACAGTGAGGATTAAGTTTTAATATTTACCGCCCCTCGGTAAGAACGACGCTGTGAGGAAAACCAGCAGTGTCGAGAGTGAACGATCACGTCCACCGACCGAATAAGAGTTGAGATCTAACAAGGAGGCAATAACAAAACAACGTCGATGTTCCCTTACGTTGTTGTCTGGGAGGGATCACACTGTTGACTCTTGCTGTGGAGGAAAGAAAAACAGATCAATGTGAGCGTTTAAATGGTGACAGAATGATGCTCTCATGCAGAAAGGCTGGGATTTCACATTCACTGAGATCTCAGATTAGTAATGAAAACTGTCAAAATATCACCAAAACCAAACAACAAAAAAAATCGAAATAAATGAAGCCATTAGTAAAATGTGACATGAGCTAAAACTAGAATTACAAATAAAAATGTAAAAGATCGCTAAAAATCTGCCCACCTGCGGAATGGTTTAATGATTTTGCTCAGGTCAACGACGCTCACGGGGGGGCCGCTCCAGAGGGCTGCGATGAGGAACAGCGCCGCCAACAAGAGCACTATGACAACACAGAGACCTTCGCCCTTCATCCGCAACCCGGCCGGGACACGGTCAGAAGCTGGGTTTTACTGAAAAAAAACCAACGTATTTTTCCCCCATAAAGTTATTTCGCAACCACCTTAAACGCCGTGCTAGCGGGTATTAGCAATATTGTTGCCGTTCATTTACCGCTAGTATCGTTAGCCGCTAATAGAGTTAGCTAAAATGAATGATGTTCCCCGTTGCCCGTTAGCCCGTTGGCTAGCGTAAACATGCTAGTTCCTCGCATATCGCATTATACTGTCATTTAGCCGTTTGTATTAGCTGATGCCGGCTAACCCACAAACTACCTATTTGTGGCTTATTCCCCCGACATTAAGATATTTATTAATGATTATCAGCTCGTGTTATAGGTTGTTATAACACGCAAGCCTGTAGTAACTGTTAAAATCCCAAACCACGATCAAATTGTATTATGCTTTTGACATTATATATGACTCATCTCATGTCATGGCTGCCCAGGCCAGGGGGCCGAGAGGAGAATTTCCCTGCGCCATTGATCAAACAAAAACATGTAACAAGGCCAACAGGTTTTTCGCTCCACTCAAGTTTACATTTTATAGGACATGTAGTTTTTCTTACTAAGTTCACATTTTATATGACATGTAGTTTTTCTTACTAAGTTCACATTTTATATGACATGTAGTTTTTCTTACTAAGTTCACATTTTATATGACATGTAGTTTTTCTTACTAAGTTCACATTTTATATGACATGCAGTTTTTCTTACTGAGTTCACATTTTATATGACATGCAGTTTTTCTTACTAAGTTCACATTTTATATGACATGCAGTTTTTCTTACTAAGTTCACATTTTATATGACATGTAGTTTTTCTTACTAAGTTCACATTTTATATGACATGTAGTTTTTCTTACTAAGTTCACATTTTATATGACATGTAGTTTTTCTTACTAAGTTCACATTTTATATGACATGCAGTTTTTCTTACTAAGTTCACATTTTATATGACATGTAGTTTTTCTTACTAAGTTCACATTTTATATGACATGTAGTTTTTCTTACTAAGTTCACATTTTATATGACATGCAGTTTTTCTTACTAAGTTCACATTTTATATGACGTAGTTTTTCTTACTAAGTTCACATTTTATATGACATGCAGTTTTTCTTACTAAGTTCACATTTTATATGACATGCAGTTTTTCTTACTAAGTTCACATTTTATATGACATGTAGTTTTTCTTACTAAGTTCACATTTTATATGACATGTAGTTTTTCTTACTAAGTTCACATTTTATATGACATGTAGTTTTTCTTACTAAGTTCACATTTTATATGACATGCAGTTTTTCTTACTAAGTTCACATTTTATATGACATGTAGTTTTTCTTACTAAGTTCACATTTTATATGACATGTAGTTTTTCTTACTAAGTTCACATTTTATATGACATGTAGTTTTTCTTACTAAGTTCACATTTTATATGACATGTAGTTTTTCTTACTAAGTTCACATTTTATATGACATGTAGTTTTTCTTACTAAGTTCACATTTTATATGACATGCAGTTTTTCTTACTAAGTTCACATTTTATATGACATGCAGTTTTTCTTACTAAGTTCACATTTTATATGACTTGTAGTTTTTCTTACTAAGTTCACATTTTATATGACATGCAGTTTTTCTTACTAAGTTCACATTTTATATGACATGCAGTTTTTCTTACTAAGTTCACATTTTATATGACATGCAGTTTTTCTTACTAAGTTCACATTTTATATGACTTGCAGTTTTTCTTACTAAGTTCACATTTTATATGACATGCAGTTTTTCTTACTAAGTTCACATTTTATATGACATGCAGTTTTTCTTACTAAGTTCACATTTTATATGACATGCAGTTTTTCTTACTAAGTTCACATTTTATATGACATGCAGTTTTTCTTACTAAGTTCACATTTTATATGACATGCAGTTTTTCTTACTAAGTTCACATTTTATATGACATGCAGTTTTTCTTACTAAGTTCACATTTTATATGACATGCAGTTTTTCTTACTAAGTTCACATTTTATATGACATGCAGTTTTTCTTACTAAGTTCACATTTTATATGACATGTAGTTTTTCTTACTAAGTTCACATTTTATATGACATGCAGTTTTTCTTACTAAGTTCACATTTTATATGACATGCAGTTTTTCTTACTAAGTTCACATTTTATATGACATGCAGTTTTTCTTACTAAGTTCACATTTTATATGACATGTAGTTTTTCTTACTAAGTTCACATTTTATATGACATGCAGTTTTTCTTACTAAGTTCACATTTTATATGACTTGCAGTTTTTCTTACTAAGTTCACATTTTATATGACATGCAGTTTTTCTTACTAAGTTCACATTTTATATGACATGCAGTTTTTCTTACTAAGTTCACATTTTATATGACATGCAGTTTTTCTTACTAAGTTCACATTTTATATGACATGTAGTTTTTCTTACTAAGTTCACATTTTATATGACATGCAGTTTTTCTTACTAAGTTCACATTTTATATGACATGTAGTTTTTCTTACTAAGTTCACATTTTATATGACATGCAGTTTTTCTTACTAAGTTCACATTTTATATGACATGTAGTTTTTCTTACTAAGTTCACATTTTATATGACATGTAGTTTTTCTTACTAAGTTCACATTTTATATGACATGCAGTTTTTCTTACTAAGTTCACATTTTATATGACTTGCAGTTTTTCTTACTAAGTTCACATTTTATATGACATGCAGTTTTTCTTACTAAGTTCACATTTTATATGACATGCAGTTTTTCTTACTAAGTTCACATTTTATATGACATGCAGTTTTTCTTACTAAGTTCACGTTTTATATGACATGTACTTTTTCTTATCAGCCACTAAGTTTATATTTTTGTATAACATGAAGTCCTTCGTTCTGCATTCTACGTTTATATTTTGTGTGACGTGAGGATTCTCACGTCAAGAGAGGGACTTGCAAAATTCCCTACCTTAAGTCAGAATTCCTGTGTTACCAAGTGCACTTGCCAAAACGGTTCAAATTCGCGCGGGATGCAAACGCGGGAACGCGTCACGTGATGGCAAAAGTACACCCATCTTTGTATTTTTCCACTAACACCCCCAATGCGCTAGCAATGATGAATCTCGAAACCCCGTCTAAGACACACCCTGGTAACCTGCTGCCCTCTTCCAAAGAGTGTGAAAAACAACAGTTCCTGAAAGCTCTGATGTTTTTCTTGGATCACATCTGAACACACCGGGACGACAAAGTCCGGTCCCGTAGCGAAGGCCGCAAAAACGGACATAACCCTGGTATCTAATTATTAAAAATTCTTAACATGCTATTTGTTACCACCCCTGTTAAACACGCTAGTGGTCATTAGCTTAAATGAGCAAATTCCATATTTTTAGCTGCCATTAGCACGATGAGCTGTTAAAAAGGAGATGTGGACGCGGAAGGCACGGATGCTTTACGCCTCCTGAACTGACGGCTCAAAGGTTAAACCAGGTCTGGTGTCTCAGCCAAAGGGTTTCTTCCAGGATGTCGCCTACCTTGACAAAACAAATTCTTCTGTTCCACTCTCTTTATCCACCGGGCGCAGATCCTGTCCTTGGCTTTTTCTCGATGCCTCCAATATACACGTCCTTTCTTTACCCTTTTTTTTTTTCTATGAAGGAGTGGGAAGGAGAACCTGCCGAAGTGGCAGGTTGCCCCTCCCACTCAAACGGATGCCTGTACCTGCTCATCCGGTCTTGCCGGGTATCCGAACCTGGCGTCACACCAGTCACAGTTTGGTTTCCTCTTGAGAGACGCACGTCACCCGTTGCTACGAGAGGACGGCGACACAATTAGAGGTGCGGCCAGAAGATCATTGACTCCCACCGGAGATCCTCTCGATGCCTAAGGAGGGTGTTGTTCAGCATGCATGCGAACTGTAACCCAATGCCAGGACAGTACCGCGTGAGACTTGTTTTTAATGTATTTTATTAAAGAACATACAAGCTAGCAAGATAAAATAGCCAATAAAAATTAACCACGGGTAATTATTTAGCGCAGTCGGGGGGGCTGGGGGGCAATTCCAGCTTCCACCAGAGCAACGGGCGAAATTCAAAAGTTCAAAATGCGTGCAAAGCGAAGAGCAAGCATGGATTTCTGTGCTCTGATAGTTTCTGCAGAGAACGTTGGCCATCCTGCACGGTGACGGTCGCGGACTTATTGTTCACACATATATGTATGTGTATTCAGGACTGTCTCAGAAAATTAGAATATTACGATAAAGTTCTTGATCTTCTGTAATGCAATTAAAAAAACAAAAAATACTTTTTCATGATATTCTAATATTTTGAGATAGGATTTTTGAATTTTCTTAAGATGTAAGCTCTAATCAGCAATATTTCAGTTGATTTGTAATGAATCCAGAATGTATGACATTTTTGTTTTTGTAATTGCATTACAGAAGATAAAGAACTTTATCACAATATTCTAATTTTCTGACACAGACCTGTATATATTTAGCCTTGATATTGGAAAAGAATTGCAAGTGCATGTAGATGTTTGGTGCATAAGAAGCGACTCTCCCTCCACATTTCGGTGGGTTAAATTCATCTTGCATATAAAGAAAATTCAAACTGATCTTTGGGTTTACAACCAGGCCGTTCTTCTCCGACGCTTCGGCTTTGAATAAGCCCGACTCCCGCTTTGATGAGGACCAACACCCTGGCTTCTGCCCACATTTTTAGAATTATTATTTACATTATTCTTGACAGGTTGCTCATTTGTATAACACCATGGATTGTATCCATCAGATGTGCTGTAGCAGTTCTCGCACCACAATTGAGACTTTCTATAATCACAACGGAATATTTTCTCTTTATCAATTCTATCCCCCAGTTTTTTGAGGACTTTAAAGGCGTTGTCTTCATTGACACCGGAGCTTCTTCTGGGGATGAAGATCTTTGAGAACACAAAAGCATAATCGTTCCACTCTTTGAGAGAGTCCAGGTACTGCGGGATAGAGTGCGATGGGTTGTCTGACATGCATCGGTTTAGGCACGGTGAGGCGTAGACGAAAAACACCAACAAAGGACTTTTCGGATTAACACTGAGCAAAGGGTTAAAGTTCTCCAAGACGCGGAGCTCTGCATGTTTTGCCCTATTAGGTTTCTGTTTCAGAACGGTGGCGGCCACCATGCTGGATGACTTGTACACCTTCCCTTGCCGGATAGTTCTGAACATTCTCAGAGCCTCTCTTGAGACCCGGTCGACGTCGTATCTATCGTCCTTCTTTCTGACGCTGACAGCCACACTGAACATGGAGCACTTCCTGCCAAGGGAAAAACAAGACAGAGAATTAAGTGAATAAAGAAAGAAGTCATTCACGTTACAGAATTAGAGCTCCACGCCGACAGGAGGGATACGATCATGTGAAACATTTTAGCCGACGAGGAGCTAACAGTCATGAGAATAGGGGAAGAGCGGTTATTTGGATTGAAACGCGGTTTGAGATTCAGTGTCTGGAGACGTGTTTCCCTGTACAATGAAATTCTTATAAATTCTCATTAAATGTACTGATGCAGTGAGATGCAAACAGTGCAGGGGAATGTAAACAGTGCACAGGAAACTTTGCAACGTCACCTGAAACATGTATGACGTCGACAATACGTAGACAATACGTAATATCACATGAGTGCTTTTAGTGACCTTTTAGTGCACAGTGAGGATTAAGTTTTAATATTTACCGCCCCTCGGTAAGAACGACGCTGTGAGGAAAACCAGCAGTGTCGGGAGTGAACGATCACGTCCACCGACCGAATAAGAGTTGGGATCTAACAAGGAGGCAATAACAAAACAACGTCGATGTTCCCTTACGTTGTTTTCTGGGAGGAATCACACTGTCCCTTCTTCCTGTGGAGGAAAGAAAAACAGATAAATGTGAGCGTTTAAATGGTGACAGAATGATGTTCTCATGCAGAAAGGCTGGGATTTCACATTCACTGAGATCTCAGATTAGTAATGAAAACTGTCAAAATATCACCAAAACCAAACAACAAAAAAAATCTAAATAAATGATGCAATTAATAACATGTGCCATGAGCTAAAACTAGAATTACAAATAAAAGTAACAATTAAAAAAATCGCTAAAAATCTGCCCACCTGCGGAATGGTTTAATGATATTGCTCAGGTCCCTGACGCCCACAGAGGAGGCAGTCCTGGCGGCTAGGAGGAGGAACAGCGCCGCCGACAAGAGCACCACGGCGGGAACACGGCGACCGAAGCCCTCCATCTGCAACCTGGCCGGGACACGGTCAGAGGCTGGGTTTTAAAGAAAAAAACAACGTATTTTCCCCCCATAAAGTCATTTCGCAACCACCTCAAACACCGTGCCAGCGGGTATTAGCAATATTGTTGCCGTTTATTTACCGCTAGTATCGTTAGCCGCTAATAGTTAAAATGAATGATGTTCCCCGTTGCCCGTTAGCCCGTTGGCTAGCGTAAACATGCTAGTTCCTCGCATTATACCTTAATTTAGCCGTTTGTATTAGCTGATGCCGGCTAACCCACAAACTACCTATTTGTGGCTTATTCCCCCGACATTAAGATATTTATTAATGATTATAAGCTCGTGTTATAGGTTATTATAACACATAAGCCTTTAGTAATCCTGGTATCTAATTATTATAAATTCTAAACATGCTATTTATTACCACCCCTGTTAAACATGCTAGTGGTCATTAGCCTAAATGAGCAAATTCCATTTTTTTAGCTGCCATGAGCACATTGATTAGCAAATAGTTAGCAATTTTTTTTAAATCATGAATTTTCTGTTCTTTGAGCTCCTGTAGTCACCGTACAGCATTACCGAGACATTTAAGGGGAAAAACAACATATTTCTATATCTTTTTTTTATTATGTCTGTACTTAACAGGCATTAGCCATATACTATGATTATATTACAAGCTAGCATTAATCCATCATTACCTTGTTCTAGCTAATTTATAATGACAAAGGCACATTTTGCCACCCTTTTGCATAATTATTCAATCCTAAACAAATAAATAAAAAAGTGTATTTGCTATTTATAACAATACGTCAGACAAATCTTTGGATATTCTAGTTTTTTTTAGTATTTCTGTATGCGTTGATAGCTGAAATTAAGAGTCTTAATTGGGTCGCATTACTTTCAATGCATGATTTAGAGGTATATAATCATATAAATATAACATAAATTATAGCAAACTGATAGTTAAAAACATTTTTTCTGGAATTATGTGACACTTTATTTATCTAGGTTTTTATTGTACTTTAAATATGTCTATTTTTTTAACTACGCATAAAAAAAGCGCAGGCGAATGTGCAAGAAATTTGATATGTTTTGAAAAAATTCAACTCTCAAGCAAATGAAATGCAATTCTTCTGTTGAAAAATTGCCATCTCAGTTTAAGGCTTACCTGTTCTGTTTGAGCAGAAGAATCTGATCCGGACAAAGATCAAATGGAGATCCTGCTGCAGCAGCTGCAAATGTAACAACAAGCAGGTGTAATATATATACAGTATGATGCGGATGGCCAAACCCCTCTGACTCAAACCATGTCCTTATTTGAACATGTTGATTAATAATTTGGTTAAGGAAGGAGAAACTAGTTCGATGTTGAAAGGGATGACTATTGAATTCTTCTTCTCGTAGCGACTGGAATTGATATTTGATAAGAGGAAAAACAGTGGTCAATAGTGGTCAATTCTGGTTAAAATCTTCTTGTAGCAACTGGATTCGATTTTCTTCCCTTGAAAATCAAGATTTTGACCATGAACTGGATGACTTGAGAACCTCAGCGGAAATAATATCAATAAGAAATCCCCCCGTTTGTCTTCTGAACTGAACAAACCTCAGTTATTTGTCCTTAAAATCCTTTAAAATAAGAAAAGTGATGCGTTTAGGTCAGGGGTCGGCAACCTTTAACACCCAAAGAGCCATTTGGACCTGGTTTCCACGGAAAAGAAAACACTGGGATAAAGATACCACTGTATATATTGCTTTTTATTACCTTTTACCAGAGAGGAGCTCTGGTATTGTATGAGGAAGTCTGGAGTGGCAGAGAAGTATGTTAGTCTGGTGCAGGACATGTATGCTCGCTGTGAGACACTGGTACGGTGTGCTGTAGGGGTCACAGAGAAGTTCAAGGTGGAGGTGGGACTCCATCAGGGATCAGCTTTGAGCCCCTTCTGGTTCGCAGTGGTGATGGACAGGCTGACAGATGAGGTGAGACAGGAACCTCCATTGACCCTGATGTTTGCGGATGACATTGTGATCTGCAGAGAATGTGGAGATAAATAAATGGGTTCAAGCAGGTTGGAATGAGTGGAGAGATAGATGAGATAGAAGACTATCAGCCAGAATAAAAGGAAAGGTGTACAGAACAGTGGTGAGACCAGCGATGCTGTTTGGACTAGAGACAGTTACAATGACCAAAAGACAGGAAGCAGAGCTGGAGATTGCAGAGATGAAGATGTTGAGGTTCCCTGGGAGCAACCAGGATGGAGAGGATCAGGAATGAGTCTATCAGAGGAACAGCACATGTTAGATGTTTTGGAGAGAAGGTCAGAGATGGTTGGGTCATGGACAGAGGAGGGAGAGAGAATATTTTGGTGGACGGATGCTTGAATTGGAGGTCTAGAAGAAGACCTAAGAGAAGATGGATGGACGTCGTGAGAGAGGATATGAAGGTAGTTGGTGTGAAAGAGGAGGATCCAGAGAAAAGGGTGAGATGGAGAAGGTGGATTCTCGGTGGAGACTCTTGAAGGGAAAAGCCCAAAGAAGAAGATGAGCTGGTAGAAACGGGCTGGACTCAGTTTTTGGAAAACGCAAATTATTATATGGTTTTTGGAATTTTTGAGTATCTGGAAGGAAGAATAACTAATAGTTTTACGCTACACTGTCAGATAAACCCTTTTTGCTAAAGGGTTTATCCTCGAAGACCAGGAAAAATAAAAAGGAAATCAATAAAAGAAAAGCTCTGAAGAAAACCCCAGTTTTTTTGGTCTCGTCAAGCGGACTTAAGTATATATAGATAATATTCTCCACAACTGCCTCTATAAAAGTTTTTTGAGGCGTTTTTTGAGTTTTATGCATTTGAATAGAGTTCTGTCGTTCTTTCCACAGAACCTCAGAGTTTGCGTGGGAACGAAAGTGCACCGTCACACTGACGGGGCAGGGCCGAGTTAACAGCTCCGAAGAAAAGGAAGAAGAAGAGCGAGGTAAAACCACACAGCTGTGTAATACTTCATGAGATATCAGAGATACAACTTTATATCTGATAAGGAATTACCGTTGTGTAATCCTGAGGCCCCAAAGAGGGATGTCAAAAACAAGGAAGTGATTTTTTTTTTGTTTGTTTTGTGTTCAAGAAGCACGACTTGTTGAATTTCTTTACAAGCTGTGAAAGCGAGAAAGAGAATTCTAGAGGATGACACTGAAAAAATTACAAAAAACTTTCACAAGTAACTTCAGAGGACAAAACAAAACAATGAGCGCTTTTCTTCAGAATTACAGAGACTGAGTTTTTATCCAAGTGATGTGGTGCGATTCTTCAAATCACATTTAAAAAAAAACAATAAAATGCACTTGTGCTTTGAGAATTCGCACCGGGGATTTTGTCAAAGGCGCAAAAGGACGCAAAAACCCGAGAGTTAAATCATGGAAAAATAACAAACATGGCGACTTTACTCGTCCATAAACGGAGTTTAGATGTAAAGTGTTGCAAAACGTGCACATTAAAATTAGCAACACATTAAATGCGGAGCCAGAAAGTAAGAGCAGCAAATTGAAAAAACGACGCGTTTCATCCCTTTATCTGTTAAAGTACATTTATAAAACAGGTGGTTTCAGTTCATTTCAACGGGGAAATTGAATTTAACATACGGCCGATCCCAAAGAGTGTGTGTGTGATCTTACCCGAAGCTGCTCTGGAGCGTCTCCAAAAGATCTGGCCCACAACAACAAGAGACACCCTCAAAGCTCCAGATGGACTCCAGCTCACAGGTGGTCATATTAAAACAGTTTTTATTAATTTATTCTCTATTAAAATAAAATCAGTGGAGAATCATGACACAGCAGAAGCTCAAATAAACAATAGAATATGGAATGTTCTTAAAGAAAATAAAAGCTCCAACTGGTCCATCAGGGGGGCTTTATTTCAACCACAGTCAAATAAAGCACCACTTTTATATATTCATATATATATAAAGATATTTATATATATATTTATATAGTTTTCATATACACCTTCAGGCAATGACTAGAGAGGATTCTTTACAGAATCAAGTTTCTTGTGGTTCTCTTAATTTACAGGTAAACTTAGTTTCTGGATAATTAAACCACAGAAAACATCAAGGCAACTTTCCTTTGCCTCTTTTGTAAAGTACAAAACTGGCACAGAGGATGACCATCTTTATACACAGTAAAAATGCAATAAAATTAAATTACATAGAGGAGCAAAAGTCGTGTAAACCTTTCCCCGTTACAGCAAACCTAAAACAAATAAAATCACTTTCCAAAAACAAATTCAAATCTGTATAAAACACACACACGCACACGAAACGAAAACCTAAACAAAATAAGGGGGGAAAAAAAACAAACAAAAAAAAAAAAAAAAAAAAAAACAACTTTCTCTTTGCCCTTTGAAAAAATGTGCTATAGCTTGGACACGTTTTTGTGTTTTGTCTTCTTTAAGGTCGGCTGTGCGAGTCGGAGGTTTACGGAGCGGGACGACACGGCGGCGCCACTGACGGAACATCGGCTGAAGGCAACAACAGCAGCACAAACAGCAGAAGAAGAAGAAGAAGAAGAAGAAGAAACCGAGCGGAATTCAGATCCGGGACGAGGGAGAGGAGGAACGCGCCTGGCAAGAAAAAAAACAAAACAAAAAAAAAACAAAAAGGAAAAAAATCTCTTGGCGACTGTGAGCCGATGATGTCACGAGGAGGGCGGGCCTTTGACGGACAGTTTGGTAACTATGGCGATGGTGGCCTCCACCGTCCTGTACAGCATGTCCAGCAGGTCCGGCGGGGGTCCGACGCCCGGGAACACCTGCGGGGACGGGCCGTGGCCGGCGCCGCCCTCCGGCCCGTCCCCCGCCGTCCCCAGGGCCGACGGGAAGGCGGCGGCGTCCTCCGGCGGGGACGGCGCCGAGCCGCTCTTGGAGTCCGACTCCTTCTTGTCCTTGGCGTCGTCCCGCGGCTCCTCCTCGCTCGGCCGGCTGTGCGGCGGCGGCGCCTCCTGCGCCTCCTCCGCTTGCATGAAGCCGCCGCCGCCCTCCTGCAGCAGGGAGGACGAGGAGGAGGAGGAGAAGGACGAGGAAGAGGACGTGGAGCCCTCCATCTTCTCCTCTTTCGGGGACAGGTCCGGGTTCCCGGCCGGGGTCGGCTCCGGCGACGGCGGGTCCTGCTCCGTCCCCGGGTCGATCAGGGACGACGAGTCGCGGGTCTCCGTGTCCGAGGTGCTGGCGGGCGTCAGCGCCTCCTGGGGGTCGGCCTTCTGCTCGCCGCACGGGGCGAGGGCGGAGGCGGTGGCGCAGAGCGCCGCCGCCGCCGCCGCCCCGTCACCTATGCGCTCGTCTTCGCTGCTCACCCGCCGCCGCTTCACCGGAGTCGCACCTTCGTCCTCCGCTGACACACACACACACCAAGATTCACTCGTCACGGCAACCGGACTTCTTCACCCGTCATCCCCAAGGCTTCTTCAATTTCCCAACCCGCGTGTGTGTGTGTGTGTGTGTGTGTTTTACCTTTGGCCTTGTGGTCTTTGGCCTCCAGCTCCAGGACACTGCGCTGCTGCACACACACCCTGCAGCGGCCCAGCAGCTCCTGCAGGGCGGGGCAGAGGGCCGGGTCCACCACCTGCGGCGGCTGGACCGACAGCAGCAACACCAGGGCCCTCAGATCCTGACACGTGGAAGGACACCGGGATATGTGAGCAGATGTGTGTGTGTGTGTGTTTGTCTTTTACATCCGTGTGTGTTCGCGTACCGCGTTCAGCAGGCCGCTGGTCTTGCTGAGCTCCAGCCGATGAGCGGCCAGCTCGGGCTGCAGGCTGCTCTGCTCGCTCAGCAGGTTGGTGACCAGAACGCCGATCAGGTTGGAGCAGCCGGGACCCGACAGCACCTGGACCTGCGGGATTCTCCCAACGTTAGGAAACGCCGGACGCGGGACGTGGAGCTACGTCCGCGCCGGCGAAGAGCGGGTACCTTGTGCAGGAAGCAGGTGAGGAAGGAGTAGGCCACGTTGTTGTTGAGGAAAGTCCTCTCGTCCATCAGGATGTACTTGATGTACTCGCTGAAGGCCGGATCTTCACACAGCAGCTTCACGCACGTCTTAGCCAAGACAGACTGAGGAGGGGAAACACACGCTTCTTACAGCGGCCGGCGTTCACCTCCCGCTGTCCGATAAAGTAACGCGAAGCGGAGTGGAGTACCTGGGACTGGCAGAGCTCCGTCCACAGCTTGGGGAAGAGAGCCAGGTGAAGAGGAAGTCCTTCGTACGCGATCAGCACACCTGGAGGAAGCAGGCCGTTACCGCGGTTTGACCGTGAGCCAATATTTCATGATTGCAAAGGTAATCCCGGTGAATTGTTTGGTTTAGCGCTCGTTTTAACTGTAATGAAGGAATAGTTTCACATTTGAACAACAGCTAAGGCCTTATTTCAAGAGAGATGTGGTTTTTTTCAGACCTCTCTTTAAGATAAAGAGGTGTTTGTATAAACAGGAAGTCCTCGGTTCGCGCGGCAAGTGGTTGTGTCACAACATCATTCTGATGTACGGCGTTCCCGACGTCAACAACAAATTCTGTGCGGGAGGTAAATGGCGAGCGGAGCCGAGGAACACGCCGTCACGCGGCGATTTACGGGGAAAAGCGTTTTTGTTTCCATCGGGCTCACAAAAATAGCGAAGTCGGCCGAGGACCTCCTGTTGTGTGTTCTCTCCGCTGTCACTTCCTGGTTTTCAGCTTGTTTACAGATAATCTCATTTTGAACTAACATGCAGTTCACTAAGTAAACGATGTTTCTTATTCCGATTCGTTTGGAACTTTGTCTTTTTGCTCCAAATCCGGCAAAACCGAAATAATAAAATAAGAATCCGGTAAAACCGACATACTCAGTTTGACGAGGGTGTCGGTGAATTTCTCGCAGTTGATGGCGACGCGACACAGCAGGTGGATGAACTGGTGGTAGGACAGGAAGTAGTCCAGCAGCATGCGGTCGTACACGTCGTCTTTGCCCTGACACACACACACACACACACACACACACACACACACACACACACACACACACACACATATATGAAACCCTGCAGGAGCTTCGCTCACAGGGGTCAGAGGTCAGGAGGACGTACCTTGCTGCTCTCCACCATGGAAGGCAGCAGACACATGTTGAGCTCTGGTCTTGGGGGTCGGATGTTGTTCTTGGCTCCCATCAGTTTGATGTTCTCCCTGCAGGGCAGGTACGGCCCGAAAGACACTGCACACACACACACACACACACACACAGGAGACACTAGAAGCTTCCACAACCAAGCAGAACAAGAGTTTTCTATTGTCATAAAGAGCAAGGGGCGGGTCTCTCTGCTGTCAATCATCAGCCCGAGACGTGGCGTTCGTGGTGTCCACCACACCTGCGGTGAAGATGCTGAGGAGCAGCGAGAAGGTGAGGAGGACGGACTCACTGGGGATGTTGCTGTGGTGGTAGGTGCAGTGGTTGTGCTGCAGGAAGGGCACCAGCGTGTGCAGGAAGTCGTGCGGACTCAGAAGAACCAGCTCCTTCAACACGTCTGCAGAGGGAGACAGCGAGAGCAGCTGACTTCCAACTTCACACACGCCAGTCAGCGTAGGTGAGGTGTGTGTGTGTGTGTGTGTGTGTTACCCAGGCAGGCATTGCGGAGCTCAGGGGGGCTGTAGGAGTTGAGGAGGGTCAGCAGCTTGTGGGCGAAGTCGATCCTCTCCTGCCACTGGATCAGAGCCTGCTTCACATCTGGAAGAGAAGACACACTTTTTCCTTTATTTTACGCGTGGAATTCATAAATAATTTTGTCTCCTGATGTTTCATCGCCGCGGGCAACCGATCGAGTTGGCGAGCGAACCTTTGCGCTGCAGGTACGGCCTGGTGGCTTTCAGCACCGACAGGAAGATGGACAGCAGCTCCACCAGGTCGCCCGTCACGTGACACGCCGTGGCCTCGTGGTACATCATGTGCAGGGTGTTGAAGGACTGCAGAGGAAACACACACACACACACACACACACACACACACACACACACACACGTTGGCGACCGGCACCCTTCCCTCCGCTGGCCAGAGCGACGGCGTCCGTACCTCCGTCATGAGGATGAGTCCCCTGTTGAAGACCACCAGCAACCGGTCCTCGTCGTTCTCCAGCAGAACCCTGAAGGCACTGAGAAGAAGGTCCACGTTGCAGAGCGTCAGGAGGTTCTCCCTCCAAGTAGGACGTCTTTGTCAAGTGTGTGTGTGTGTGTGTGTACCTGATGAGCGTGGTCCAGCAGGAACGTCCGTCCAGGCAGCGCAGGTAGCAGCTGATGGTGGTCTTCTTGAACTGCTTGACGTCCTCCAGCTCCTCCTCCCTCATGTCGGCCCGCTGGGCCACGAACAGCTGCATCAGGTTGAATAGCTCCTCCACCGCCTACACACACACACACACACACACACACACGAACCTCAGTATTGCTAACATGCTAAGATCCCCATTAACATTTATTAAGAGATTTAACTGAGGCTTTAATCGAGGCCAAATGAGCCGGACTTGGAGCGTACAGTGATCCCTCGCTAGAACGCGGTTTACTTTTCACGGTTTCGCTACTTCACGGATTTGCATGGTGCATTGTGTTCTGCATTCTGATTGGCTAAAAAGTCACTCCGCTTCTTCTCTACCTGTGCGTCAATAAGGTTGCAGTTTAATATGCACACGTACGTAAAACAGCTTGCTGAATTTACATGACGCACGTGCAAATTCTCTCGCGATTTCCAGTTTCTCTAAAACCCATAATGTTGACAAAACGCTCTGGAGCGACAAAAGCACCTGCGGCAGGAAGATCTATCGCAACTATCGCAGATAAAGTTAAACTTCTGGACATGCTAAGGGAAGCTAAAAGCTATGCGGCTGTAGGTCGGCATTACGGAATGAATGAATCTTACGTTAGAAAAAACCTAAGGACGACAACAGCGATAAGTTTTAATAAGGATGCGAAAAGGGTTGCAACTGACCGCAATTTTTTTCTATAATCATTTTTAATTTTCTCCCGTTTAATCCAATTCCTCGGGTCGCGGTGGGCGGAGCTAAGCTCCGCAATTTGAAGCCTTCTGTTCACATTGAGGATTAAAATTATTATTTGACTGTACAGTACAGAAGTTATATGTTGAAAAAAACGTGTCTAAAGTGCAGTACTTTTATTTGCGAAACAAATGATTGAAGGATGGTTTGTTCTTTCTTTTCAACGTATAATAGAGTATTTAATTGTATAATAATTGTAAAAAAAAAAAGGTTTCTACTTCACGGATTTGGCCTATCACGGGTTCTTTTTGGAATGCGAAAAACAAGGGTTTACTGTACACGGAAAACCTACTTTAAAACGGCGAGAATCATCTCCCCCCCCCTTCCCGCCGCCTCGGACACCCACCCCAGGGTACTGGCTGGCGTGCGGCGTCAGGTTCTTGAAGGCCCACTGGATGTTCTGGTGCGACGCCAGCTGGCGGGTGAAGGCGGGCGACTGCTCGCAGCACATGCGCAGGATGCCGTAGTAGGCGGGCAGCATGCCGCGGTTGAACAGCACCACCTCCTGGTCGTCGTGGTCGGCCAGGATGTAGTTGAAGGCGATGTTCTTGGTCACCACGGGGTTCTGCACCACCAGCCGCACGTTCTCCGGGCAGTCCACGCACACGTTGTACCAGAAGGACAGCAGCGCCTGCTTGTTGTGGTTGGTGGCGATGGCCGGCTCCGACAGCTTGGGCTGGGGACGGGGAGAGGTTACCGCGGCGACGGGGCGAGCGGCGCCGATCGGGGAAGGCGGCGCGCTTCGCGCTTACCTGGAACAGGTTCCACAGGTCCATGAAGTACCCGGAGAACATGAGCTTCTCCGTCTTGGAGATGAGGCAGTAGGTCATGAAGCTGAAGTACTGCACCAGCTTGGTGGTGCCGTGCACGCTGGCGTCCACGTAGAGCTTGGCGCGGACCAGCAGCCCCAGCAGCAGGTTGTACACCTGGTGCAGCACCACCGTGGTGTCGGGCGACAGCGGCAGCTCGCGGGTCGGCAGGTGGAGGGAACGCGTGGAGCGGAACATCTGGCGGAAGGAGTTGCTGGGGATGAGGGAGACCAGGAGGTAGGCCGCCGCTGCAGGGAGGAGGAGGAGGAGATACCTTGACTCTTCTGGTGTCTTTCCCAGGAAAAATAACGGCGGCGTTTCACTCACACGTCCGGACTCGCGGGTAGTTGTGCGCCAGCAGGAAGCGCTCCACCCAGTTCTCCATGTTCTGCAGAACCCAGCTGTGGGCCAGTTTGTTCCTGGGAGTCTGGACCGCCAGCCAGTCCAGACACTGGGACGGGTTGTACTCGATCACCTGTCACACACACACACAGCGTGAACACACACACACACTGTCGTCTGTTTGTTTGTTTAGAAGTTTATTAGGACAGTGTACAAATACATCGAGCACAGAGGCAGAGATGTTTCTACCAGATTATAGCTCATAGCTAATTTCCATCTGTAGTCCTGGACAATACGAATATAAAACTGTATAAAACGGACAATATATATAAAATAACTATACAATATATAAGCAGGCAATAAAATATGTATTTTGCAAGTTGAAAGTGCTATTGTGATATTGTTACTTTGGTCATCTGGGGGGTATCAAAATACCCGTCTGGCATTGTTAGCGTTAGCATGTTAGGAGCTCCAGAATCCAGTTTTGTCTCTGCCTAAACGGTGTCCTTACCTCCCAGATCCTCTGCAGGATGTAGGAGGCGAAGGAGGGCATCCCAGGGGGGCCGCCGGCGAACTCCATCAGCATGGTGAGCAGCTTGAAGAAGGGGTTCGCCGCCTGAGCGGAGGAAACGCAGCTTTAGTCGCGGAACCCAAAAGGGGTTTCGGAAGGTCCCGGAGGAGCGCTCACCTCGGGGGTCAGCTTGGCGATGGAGGTGAAGAGCATGGAGACGATCTGCGGGGAGAAAACACCATAAACCTTAAACCTTCTCGCCTCCGAAGCCGCCGGCGGCGTGCGTCGAGGTGGACCTACGTGCTCGGCCAGACGGTTGTTATAGCGACAGAGGCTGAAGATGAGGTTGCACGTCTGCCGGATGTTGATGCCGTCCCTGATGTGCTGGAAGAGGAAGGGGAAGCCTTTCCCTCCGGTCAGCGCCGCCATGTCGCTCTGGGACAGCGTCAGGTGTCTGGAGACGGAGGAAGGCGGAGTTACTCCCACGGTCCGGCGGGACGAAGCCGGAGCTTCTCCGTCCCACCTCTCCGAGCGAGACTGTTCCACCAGGAGGGCGATCAGGGCGATCATCTTCTCCAGAGCCGCCGGGCGATACTTCTCCTCCGCCAGAGACAGGATGTCCTCCTCCTCGTCCTCCTCCTCGCCCTCCTCTTCGGACAGCACCTCCACCTGCGGCTGAGACCAGAGGACGCCGTTCAGCCTCCGGCGTCCTCCGGCGGGACGCCGGCGGCGCGGCGCGGCGACTCACGTTCTCCGGGCCTTTGGTCCCCATGTAGAAGTGCACCATGATGGAGATGGCCTGCAGGGACAGCAGGAACTGGCTCTGCGGACGCCGGCGAGAAAGGAACGCGGAGTTAGCGGGACGCGGGGACGGGACGGCTGGCGGGCGGCGGGCCGAGCGAAAGCGCCAACCTCTTCCTCGCCCATCTTGGCGAACTCGTAGAGGAAGGCGAAGTACTCGGTCAGGTGTTTGCTGTGCGGCTTCACGCCGTGTTCCATGATGGACAGGAGCGTCTTCACGAAGCGAGTGACGCAGGAGCGGCTGCCGATGTCCTCCACCGGGCCGTCCATGTCGTCCGAGCTGCGGAGGACGACGCACCTCGGGTCAGAGCCCATCCCTTTCCGTTCGCTCCCGTTTTTAAGAAACGGGACGAAAGAGAGCTTCCGATTGGCTCTCCGCGACCATGTGACGGGAAGATGGCGGCGGCGACGTACCCGTCCTCCATGCCGGGCTGCAGGTAGAGGTGGGCGTGGACCGGCCGCAGACGCTGGATGACGTGGATGCACAACCTCTGGAACATCTGGAGGGCGGAGACAGCCGGGGCTGAGCGCGCCTCCCAGGGGGCGGAGCTTAGGGGACGCCGGGGGCGGAGCTTACCTGTCGCACGATCTGATTGGGACACTTGATGAGGATCTGCATCGGCCACCAGTTGTCGTCCGCCATCCGGTCCAGGAACCACTGGGGACGACGAGAGCCGGCGTTACGGTACAAGTAACACACACGTGTGTGTGTGTGTGTGTGTGTGTGTGTGTGTGTGTGTGTGTGAAAGAGAGTGTGTGAGACAAACCTCGCAGGCGGCCTGGCTGTTGTTGAACTGCTTGGTGAGGAGCTCGATCCACTGCAGCATGGTGGGCTGGTGATCGCACACACACACACATATATATATACATACACACACACACACACACACTCATGAGTGACTGGTGATGCGTCTTGGAGAGGGAAAAGGGAGGACGGTTTACCTTCTCCTTGGAGTGGATGAACGTTTCCAGGACGAAAGAGGTGCTGAGCTGCAGGTGAAGGACACGGCCCAGTCAGACGTGCGTGTGTGTGTGTGTGTGTGTGTGTGTGTGTGTGTGTGTGTGTGTGTGCGCAGACGGCGCTCACCTTGGCCGTCATGAGGGAGATGGCCTTGGGGTCGGGCAGGGTGCTGGGGATGCTGCTGCACAGCTGCCACATGAAACTACACCACAACAACGCACGTCACACAACATCTCGGAGAAGATCGGCGCAGCGGCAGAAGGAGGGACCACCTACCCGAAGTAGGTGTGCTCGAAGATGTTCTTGTCCTGGAGGAACTGCATGTTGTCGTGCCAGATCCACTGGGAAGAGGAGAGACCATTAGCGATGCTGTTTGAGGACTATTTGAGGAGGAGAAGAAGAAGGAGGAGGAGGAGGCTCCGTTACCTCCAGCAGGTCTGGAGAGACGTCGAAGCTGAAGTCCTTGCTGTTCTCGTCCTCCAGGTCGACCCTCTTGTAGAACAGCATGTAGGCGCTGTGGGTCTGCAGGACAACGTTCCATCAAACAATCAGGCGAGAAACGGTCCGATAGCTTAAAGAGCTGAGGAGGTTCTGGAAGGAGGAGCGTCCTCACCTTCTCGAAGGAGAAATCCATGAACTTGTCGGTGACGGAGTCGTAGGTTTTGGTCTGAAACGCCAAAGTTTCTGTCAGTCACGGGATTAACGACGGCGTGTGTGTGTGTGTGTGTGTGTGTGTTTCCACGGCGACGGCCTACCGTCATCTCCCCGCCGAAGCACTCGGACGCCAGCTGCGCCGAATCGAAGGGCTTCACCTCGGCGTCGTTGAACAGGTACCTGCGGGCGGAGGCGCGTTTCAGCCGGGGCG